>NW_007233522.1:51023-99602 GCF_000164805.1 Carlito syrichta | reverse complement strand
TTGCTACTGAGAATAATGCTGCAATAAACATGCATGTGCAGGTATCCTTTTCACAGAGTGATCTGAGATCCTCCAGGTATATTCCCAGAAGAAGGATTGCGGGGTCGTGTAGAAGGTCGATTTTTAGACCTTTTAGGAATCACTACAATGTTTTCCACGGAGGTTGTGCTAGTTTGCACTTCCCACCAACAGTGTAGAAGTGTTCCCTTTTCACCGCATCCTCTCCAGCATCTGTTGTTTTTATCTGAGTCATCGATAATGGCCATCCTGACTGGAGTTAGGTGGTATCGCAGTGTGGATTTAATTTGCTTTTCTTTGATGACTAGTGAGGCAGAGCATTTTTTCATGTATCTGTAGGCTGCTCAATGCCTTTTTTTGGGAAGGGTCTATTGTATCTTTTGCTTAATTTTTAATAGGGCTGTTTGCTTTTTTGTTTTCAGCACGTTTGAGCTCCTGAGAATCCTAGATGTGAGCCCTTTGTCAGATGTACACTTGACAAGTATTTTTTCCCATTCTGTGGGCTATCTCCCACTCTCTTGTTGGTTTCTTTGGCTTTGCAGAAGCTTTTCGCTTGTCTATCCTATCTCTTATGGCATGGGCCTTTGGGGTTTTGATCAGGAATTGGTTTTCAGTTCCAATTTCCATAAGGGTGTCTCCTGCATTTTCTAAGGTTCTTACAGTTTGAGGTCTTACATTTAGGTTTTTGAACCATTTAGAGTTGATTGTTGTGTATGGTGATAGGCAGGTGTTTTATTCAATCATCTGTACGTGGTCATTCAGTTTTCCCAGAACCATTTACTGAATAGGCTTTCCTCTTCTGGGTGGTTTTTAGTGGAGGTTTTGTCAAAGATGAGTTGTTGAGAAATTGAGGTTTTGCTTCTGGACTCTATCCTACTCCATTGGTCCATATGCATGTTCTTCTACCAACGCCAGGCTGTTTTCAATATTGTAGCCTTATAAATAAAGTTTAAAGTCTGGATGTGTGATACTTCCCACTTTATCTCTTTTGTTGATGATTGCTTTGCCTATGCATGGTCGTTTATGTTTCCATATGAATTTCTGTACTGTTCCCAGGTCTGAGAAGAATGATGCTGGTAATTTAATGAATATAACGTTAAATGTGTAGATTTTCTTGGGTAGAATGGAGATGCTAGCAGTGTTGATTCTTCAAGTAATGAGGATGGAATATTTTTCCATTTGTCTGTGTTATCTGTGATTCCTTTTAGCAGTGTTTTGTAGTTTTCATTGTAAAGGTCTTTCATGTCTCTGGTTAGGAAGATGCCAAGATATTTTATTTATTTATTTATTTATTTTTTGTGGCTATTGTGAATGAGTTCGTGCTTTCTATTTGGGTTTCCATTTTTGTTGTTGTTGGTGGATAAGAATGCAACTGTCTTTTGCACATTAATTTTATACCCTGAGACTTTGCCAAAGTCCTTTATCAGTGCAAGGAGGTTTTCCACAGCTCCTCTTGGGTTTTCTAGGTATAGGATCATGTTGTCTGCAAAGAGGGATAACTTAACTTCCTCTTTTCCTATTTGAATACCCCTAATTTCTTTCTCTTGTCTGATTGCTCAAGCCAGGGCTTTCATCACTATGTTGAAAGGAGGGGTGAGAATGGGCAGCCTTGTCTTGTTACGGTTTTCAGCGGAAATGGTTCCAATTTCTGTCTGTTTAGCAGTATTTTACCTGGTGGTTTATCATAGAAGGCTGTTACTATTTTAAGTTATGTTCCATCTACTCCTAGATGTTCAAGTGTTTTTATCAAGAAGAGATACCGGATTTTATTGAAATCTTGTTCTCTGTCTAATGATATAATAATGTGGTTCTTGTTTTTACATCTGTTGATGTATTAAATTACATTTATGGTCTTGTGGATGTTGTACCATCCCTGCATTTCAGGGATTACCATACTTGATCATGAGGGATGTTTTTTGAGATCTGTTGTTGATTTGCTTTGCTAGAATCTTGTTGAGAGTTTTTGCATTTATGTCTATCAAGGATATTGGTCTGTAGATCTCTTTCTTTGTTGAATTTTCACCTGCTTTGGATATCAATGTGATATTAGCTTCCTAAAATGATTTGGGGAGAGTTCCATCTTTCTCGATTGCTTGGAATACTTTCAGTAGGATTGGTACTTGCTCCTCCTTGTATGTTTTGTAAAGTTCTGCTGGAAAGCCATCTGGTCTAGGTTTTTTTGTTTTGTTTTGTTTTGTTTTAATAGGTAGTTTTCTTATGACACAGTCAATTTCTTGGGTTGTTACTATTCTATTTAGGGTCTCAGTTTCTTCTTGTTTCAATCTTGGGAGGTTGTGTGATGTCAGAAAGTCCTCCATTTCGTTTCGGTTTTCAAGTTTGTTTCTATAGAAGTGTACATAGTAATCTCTGATAACCTTTTGTATTTCTTCAGGGGCAGTTGTGACTCAATCTTTTGCATTACTGATTGTGTTTATTTGGGCTTTTTTTCTCTCTTTTTCTTTGTCAATGTGGTGAGGGGTCCATCAATCTTGTTTATGCTTTCAAAGAACCAGCTTTTTTTAAATGATTTTTTTCTATTATATGTTTTTCTTCCATGTCTCATATTTGGCTTTCATTTTGGTGATCTGGATACTTCTGCTGAAGTTAGCATTTGGGGGTCTTTCTTTTTCACCTCTCTTAGGTGATTTGCTAGGCTATTAACTTGTGATATTTCCATTCTCTTCATGTGTTTGTAAAGTGATGAATTCCCTTCTTAGTACTGTTTTCATGGCATCCGAGAGATTTTCTTTGTTTTCATTTGTTTCTAGAAATCTTTTAATTGCTGTTTTGATTTTCATGTTTACCCAGGAGTTGTTCAGCACACTCCTGTTTAGTTCATGTCTTTGTGTATTTTGGGGGATCTTTGTTGGTGTTGATATTTATTTTTATTCCTCTGCAGTCTGAGAAAGTGCATGACAGTATTTCAATCTTATAGAATTTGTTTATGCTTGATTTATGGCCGAGGATATGGTCAATCTTAGAGTATGTTCCATGTGGTGATGAGTAGAATGTACATTCCATGGTTGTTGGGTGGAGTGTTCTGTAGGTATCCATGAGGTCCATTTGGAAAAATGCCAAGTTGAGATTCCAGATCTCCTTATTGATTTTGTGCCTCAGTGATCTGGTCTAGGGCTGTTAGTGGGATAGTTAAGTCCCCAGCTATGGTAGTGTTAGAGTCAGTAATTTTTTTTAGTTTACCTAGAGGCTACAACATGAAAATTGGTTCTCCTATGTTGGGTGCGGATACATTTAGGATGGCTATTTCTTATTGATGGATTGAACCTTTTATCATTATGTAGTGACCATTGTACCTTTTTAAATTTTTGATAACTGAAATAATATTTTATCTCCTATTAAGATTGCCTCTCCTGTTTTCATTTGTGTTTCATTCACATGAAAATTTGTTTTCCACCCTCTTACTTTGAGTCTTTGAGTGTCTTTTCTGGTGAGATGCGTCTCCTGGAGATAGCATATTGTTGAGTCATGTTTTTTTATCCAATTTGCCATTGTAGATCTTTTCAGTGGTGGATTTAGTCCATTCACATTCAGACTAATTATTGAGATGTAAGAGTTTAACCCTGTCATGAGATTCTTACAGAGTTTGTTATTGTTGGTGGGTGTTTGTTTGTTTGTTGGCTTTATTTTTATTTTGTGGTTGATTTATGTGTGTTTTCAATCTTTTTCCTGCACTCTTGGGAAGGACGTGGTCATTCTTTTATATCATTCATCTGTGTTTGGTACTTTCTTTAGTGTTTCTTGTGGATCTGGTCTGGAGGCAGTGTAAACTCTTAGGGATTGAATGTCTGGGAAGGATTTTAATTCTCCATCCCTGATGAAGTTTACCTTAGCTGGCTAGGAAATTTTTAGTTTAAATTGTTTATCTCTGAGAATTTTGAAAATTGGATTCCAGTCTCTTCTAGTGTACTGTTTCCGTAGACAAGACTTCTGATATTCCAATTGATCTGCCTTAGTAAGTAGTCTAGCCTTTCTCTCTGGCTTCCTTTAGGAGTTTGTCTTTTATTTCTACTTTGTGTAAGTGAATTACTATGTGTGTAGGAGTTGATATTTTCATTTGATGTCTTGCAAGGGTTCTCTGAATCTCATGTGATTGAATGGTCACATCTCAATGAATGAGTTGAGGGACGTTTTCTAGGATAATTTCATGGGATGTGTGCTCCAGAGTGGTCTCTGTTTCTCTATCTGCCTCAGGGATTTCAATTACTCTTAGCTTCAGCCTCTTGATATAATCACTCATCCCTTGGAGGCTTGTTTCTTCTTTTTAAGCTTTTCTTCTATGTTTTTAACAATTTGGGTTAGTTCCATATTTTGGCCCTCAAGTTCTGAGATTCTTTCTTCTGCTTGGCTAATTCTGCTTTCCACACTTATCAATTTGCTATTTATTTTGTTCACTATATTCATTATTCCCATTATCTCAGTTATGAACTCCTTCATTCTTTTATCTTGTCTCTCTTCATTTCTATTTATTCTTTCTATTCATATCTTGGTATCTGGGTTTGTGGTTTGAGGTCAGTTTTTCTTGAGTCTTTTCATTGTATGAGTTTCAAAGTCTGTATTCTCAGTTGCTGTCACTCCAGGGTCTGTATGTGACCTGTGTTCTTCCTTTGATTTTCCTTCTCTTGTGAATATTTTCCTCTCCTTTTTTTCTCCCTTGTTTAATTCTGTTGTTCTGTAATAGGGGATCACTTTCCCTTCTGTTTGCTTAATCCTCATTCTTCCTTATGTGGATCTCATAGATTTGCTCAATTTTGAAGCTGAACTGCAGTTGGGGGTCCGTGCATTTTCCATTTTTGAGATTTGATTATGGGGGAGCTGTGGTTCAGAAGCTATTTGCACATCCTAGTCTGCTGACAGGTGTGTGGGCCCCCTGAAACCCACTTCCCACCACCTTACAATCTGTTCATGTGGCACAGGTGTATGTTTGCTACCTGAAAGCATAACAAGAAAATGAAAAGAGAAAGAATGGAAAAAGAAGGAGATGAAAGGATGGTGAAGAGAGAGAAGAAGAAGAGGTAAAACAGACAGGCACACCAACAAATGAATAAGCAAACAAAAACAGAAAAAACAAAAAAGCATACAAACAAGCAAAAAAAAAAAACCCTGTTAATATACTGTCTTTCAAAAAAACCCATGCACAAACAGAAAATCTTAAAAACAACAATAAAATAACAAAAACAAAGCAAGTACAAAAATGTAAACAAAAACAGAAAGAGAAAAAAAATAGCTCCCTCTGTGGCCGTTTCTGGAACTTCAGATTCCTCTCCCAAACACTGCTGCTGCTTTAGGCTGTTGCCCTTTTTGGTTGCCACCACATTAGGGAGCAGCTCTTGTCTCCTGCCTGTCCCCTCCCCTCTCAGCACAGGCTGATGGTGTTGTTCTCAGCATGTGTTAAATACCCCGTAGTCTGCTGTGGGAGGATGATAAATCATATCTGGTATCACCTGACTCATCTGGTGCTGCTGCTGGTGCCAAGTCTCCCACTCAGAACAGACATGTCTGTGCCCGGTCCAGCATCAGGAAGGGGCATCTGTCTCTCCGTGTCCAATGGTCAATCCCAGAAGGATGTGGAGATAGCCTCTGGGTCTCAGGTTGGAGGCTGGACAGTATAGGCAGGGCAATGCAGGTCCAGTATGGGGACAGAGAAAATGATGTCAGCCGATGTATCCTCTCCAGTGGTGGGGCTCAGTTCCAGATTTTCTTGTTGCACCTTCTTCATGGTTCCTGCTGCTAACGCCTGGCCTGCTGCCGCAGGGTGGAGTGTCGGCCAGGTGCCAGTTGTTGAGGAGCAGCTGATCTCTGCTGGCTCCTCCCAAGAATTCATCGAGAATGGCAGATGACCCTGCATACTGGAGGTTCTGATCTCGGGGCGGTGGTGGGTTTCAGTCACCTCTGGAGGAGAACCCCAGGTGCATGAACCTGAATCTTCCCTCAGACGGGCTTTCACTCGCCCACTGGCACACACCCAGTCATGCAGACAGTCTTAATGGACACTCACTTTTGCAGAGACTCTCAGACTCCAACCAGTTCCATCACCATCTTGCCTGCTTTCCACTATTCTTCCATTCTTTTCTTTTTTTTTTTTTTTGAATTAAAGTGCAGTGACATGCTCATGGCCACTCCTGCATTGACTTGCTGGGCTCTGTGGTCCTTCCACCTCAGCCTTCCAAGTAGCATGCACTACCACACCCAGCTAATTTTCGTTTCTATTTATTGTAGAGATGAGGTCTTGCCACGTTGCCCAGGCTGATCTCAAAACTGCTGGCTCAGACAATCCACTTTCCTTGGCCTCCCAAAATGCTGGGATTAGAGGCTGAGCCACTGAGTCCAGACTATACTTTTCAATCAAGAAAAACTTTCTGTCTTTTATTCAGCAACATTTTGTGACTTGCTATATCCCTCTTCCCCTACAAACCACTTTACTTAATCTGATTTACCCTTTTGGAATTTGAAAATAAGTTTCAAACTATCTTGAGGCACAGGAATCCAAAGGAACCCCTTCAAGAAATTGTGCTGCTGATAATGACGGTTACTTTGCACAGTTCTCTCTTGACTTTGTGCATCTAAAAAGTTGAATTTGGGAGCAAACAACTCTTTTTACATTTAAACTTTCAGATAGCCACAAGAAATGCAATTCAATTTATGGTTCTAATGGGAATAAATCCTATGTCACCGGTTTCACTAACAGTATATTCACTGTTGTGAAAGGGTCAAGAGTCATATTGATCAACAAGCACACGCACCCCAGAGGACAAAGGCTTATAGGTGCTTCTTTCTTGTACCAAGACAATTCTACAGGAGAGCTCATTGTTGAGATGGAGTCTGGGTCCCATTCTTGACAGTATTTGGAGTTAAAATTCCCGTTAGAGCTGACCAACCTGAATTCTTTAGTTCTGTGAATGGAACATTATTTGCATAATTTGTAAGGCATCTGGATTATCATATACAATCCAATTCAACTATATTCAATATCACACAAAAGAATATCAATTAATCCACATTTAAATATTTGCATTTTGATTTGTCAAAAGAAAGGAAACCACAACACCAAAGGCCCTGTCCACAGAACACTGAGCATGTGAACACCAACCTTTCAAGGAGGAAGTGTGGACATTTCACATAGTTGTGCTCTGTCTTCGTTTTGATGGTTAAACTTAAAACATTAGACCTGGCTATTGAATGATTGCATCTATACCCTGTGCATTTCCAAATTACTTCCTATATCCTTAGTTTCATCACAATTTCAGAAACGTACCAATTAATAGCATTCTACTGTCACAGCAGGTGAGTACTCATTATTTTAATTAACGCGCAATATTTCATATGTGGACATGTCAGCCTGTGAGCACTGGACCCTGTTACCTCTGGGACTGCAGGTCATCCACTGGTGAAGAAGAAAGCCCAGGACATGATAACTGGCCAGGCCTGATCCCTCCTGGGGCATCTGAACCTGAGGGCCTGGTACTTGGCCAGGATGGGTAGATGAAGTGGTGTGGGGATTACAGCAGTATGGTGCCTGTCCAGCCCCTGGGGCTGCATAGTGCTGCGTAAATTTGGGGTTTTCACAAGAGAAAGGCCTTGTGACGATACCTCTAGCAAAAAAGGCATACATTTTCAACAGTCAGAGAATAATTTAGACAAATTCTGCCAAAGGCTATAGGACTATCCTGTCATCAGTACTTCCATGGCCCACTGCAATTTTCAGGAGTTTATGAATTAATTACTACTTGATCAGATGTTTTTTACAGCCCAGGAAAATTGTACATAGCACCCTGATAACACATTCATCTTAAGCCATAACCAGAATCATGTAAAAAATTTTTGGTTGCAGTTTTAAAGGCCATATTTAATGAAGCAGATCTGCTATCCTAGAAACTTTGTTTCAGAATGTTAAAATACAGAGTTAAATGTGGCATAGCATTTTTTTATCAGATTACTTTAAATTCATTGAAATCCCACTATGTGTCTATGTCATGTGGGTGTGTTCATATATGTTACCTCATTTCCTGAGAAAATAGAATGCAGACACCATGAAACTTGATATGGCCAACTTGGGAAAATGCATTCTACTGTTTCATTTTCAGGAAAACAAGGACTATAATGCAATTTGGAGAAATAGCATGAAAGTATTGTGTTAAAGATTTTTAAACTCTGTGGCCAGCACCTCTGTATCCTTACCATTCTCTAAACTCTCACAGGTTTTGCACAGAGCGAGCCTTGTCTTGAGTGGCTTGTTCCTGGCCTTATCACCCTGATGACTTCCTGGAACAGCACCCTGCTATTCTTGCTCTCTTTAAAGCCTAAGTGCCAAGGTGTTGGTTTGATTTGTCCACAGCTTCATGGCTCCTTTCTCAGTGTTTTAATGCATGGCACATACACAGCTCTAAGGTATTTCTGAATATAAATTATAGGTCTTTTCAGTCTGCTTATTATGTTTGTCTGAGCCTTCTTGGGAAAAGGACTGCTAAGAAGGCTAATGTTTGTGTTCATTCAACCACAAATCTTCTCCAGACCGGCACAGTGATGGGTGCAGAGAAAGCATTCAATGAGTGTACTAGAATTAACCAGCCAAACACCATAGACAGGGTCTGTTCATTAATTCAAAGCCATCTTGCTTTCAATGGCTGTTTTTCAGACCTTGCTATTAGTTCAGTGGTTTGATTGCTAGATGACTCCTGACATTTACTGAAAAGATATTGAAGGTCACACACTGTTTGCAAGACTGTCAGATTAGGTAGAGAGATAATCTCATCAAATGGAGGGAGCAGTTTCATTTGCCAATGTTTTCTTAGCTGGACAGCTAGGGTACACAAACGTTTCATGTCCTCAGAACACTTTGAAAATCACTATTTCAAAAACTGCTACTAAGGTTGCAGTTTTCCCAGGAGCATCCTCTGAAACTTTCAGCACAGTTCTGGTCCCTGCGTAGGCACATTTCTTTTTCATTTGGTGCTATGAGGTGGGGCCCCAAACCTTTCTGACCTCTGATTTCCACCAAGCTGTTTTCTCACACAGTTCATAGCTTGCCCAGTAGACATCACCAGCATGGTGTGTGGGTTTGCCATCACCATGACCAACTGAGCAACAAGGCTGGGGGAGCCTCAGGAAAGTGGAGTAGAGAGCTGTATCCTAGCAAATGCTTTCCTCTCTAACACTGAGTTTGAGAAGTGGCTGAGACAGGATGGAGAGTTCTGCCTCTTTCTTCATTTTATACAGAAGGGTCATTGATTACTGCAACGAACCTCTTGTTTTAACCAATTATTAAATTATTTGTTTGAAGACTTAACTCACTTTGGCAAATTTTGCACCTTAAGATAAATATTACAATTATTGTCATTATGGTGTGGAGGGTGGGTGGATTGATAGATGGGCACAGTACCGCCAGAGCCGGCATGCTAGGATTGTGAGCTGGTAGCCAGAGACCTGGTAATGCAAAGATTTGCGACACACAAAGAGGTGAAAGAAGAAAGGATTTATTTAAGAAAGTTTCACTTCCCATAGACAGGAATCGGGCTTACACTCTAGATGAGTGAGGCACTGTAGCCCCCCCACTCCCAGCCCTGCCTTAAATCCATTCCCCTAGAGATGTTGCAGTCAGGCAGACATGGCTGCCATGACTTCCTTTTTGACCACTTGTGGGTGTCTTGGAGACTCTGAGGTGGGTCCTGGTCACCAGGCACTGAGTGTACAACGGGTCGATACTGGTCACGCTTGAGAAATTTGAGTTTCTAAAAAAGGCAAATTGCAATAAGCCGGTACCGGTCATGTTTAAGAAATCTGTGTTTCTGAAAAGTAAGGAGTCTGTGTTTCTGAAAAGACAAAGTCAGCAAAATTAATCTTTACCTAGAGCATGTATTTCTCCTGGACATCGCCACTACTTTCTCATCATTGTGTTAGGGTTTCGGAACAAGACAAAAAATGGATTTCTCCAGGACATAGCATCTACTTTCTCATCATTGTGTCAGGGTTTAAGAACAAGATAAAAAATGGCTTCCTGCTGTCGGTCTATCCTTTCCATTTTTGTTAGCCAAAATTGTCACATGAACTAACTTACCCACTGCCAAAACATGTGATTGCTTTTATGCAGACACAAGCATAGTCTTGGATATTTTTGTTTGCTTTTACTTCAAATCATTTATCTAGAAAATAGTAATTTTTTACTTATTGAGTCCTTATTAAGTGTAAATCACTATGTTGTCAAACCAATTCCATTTAAAATAGAATTGTTTTGGTAAATTCCAAAACGAACACACAACTGAGATTAGAAGGAAATCTTGAGAATTTTAATGACTTAAAAATACCAGAAAGCCTAAAATTAGCCCCTCCAGGGAATGTGGCCAGAATGTACAAGTGTCTTCTATCAACACAAAATGCCACAGGCATAATTTAGAACACTCTCTCTCTGACTTTTATTTCTACTGATCACCTTAAAGCTGAGATTGCAAATATATCCCAGATTCATCAATATGCCTTTAAAATGAAAACCCCATTCAACCAAATAAAAATGGTGTGGAAATTTACTATATTGCAGGCACTGTGTTAAGTGATACAAGAAATAGAAAGTTAAAAGAAAAAGGAAATAATCTCTACTTCAAAGCGTTGACAGTGGAGTGAGCTCTGTACTAAGAGCGGGCTCTCAGAGATGCAGCAAAGCTGCCAAGAGGCTTCAAAGTAAGTGAGGGGAGTGTGTTTGTGTTAACTGGAGGAAGGGGATGGAAATCCTGTCTTCTAACCTGGGAAGCTGCTTAGAGATGGCGAAGAAAGGCCTTCCAGGCAAGGGGCCAGTTAGCCCACAGATACAAGGTTGTGGAGGCTGCAGGTATACGTCTATCAAAGGGAGTAGAATTGTCTTGAAAAACAGGGTAAGACAGACAACTTAAAAGATCTGGCTAAAAACTTGAACTTTGTTCCCTAGGTCCTGGAAACGCAAAATATTTTGAATATGGTTACGTTGAGGTAGTTAACTGGCAGGAGTAGTCTCCAAAATGAAGGTCACAGGCCCCAGATCTCACTGACAGTCTGGGAGGCAGCGAGAAGACTGGCCAAGGTCAGCTGAGATCAAGATAGCATCAAACAACCCCTGGTTGACCTTTGCTCATTGTATGATACTTATAATGAATTAGTATGCTAGAAGACACCCCACCAGAGCCAGTTTACAATTACTATGGCAACCCCTGTAAGTCACATTATATGGCTTAAAAGGGGAAAGAATCTTCGATCCTGGGACTCCCCACCCCTTTCATAAAACCCCCATCAAATATAAATAAGTAAATAGCACTGTTGCATGAATAGTTCACCCCTTGCTTGGTATATAATCAATAAAAGTTCATATATACAACCTTTCAGTATTCCACATAGGCTGCTCTACCTATGGGTAGCTGTTTTCCCATTTCCCCATTTCTTTAATAAACTTACTTTTTATCTCCTACTTGTAGCTTGCCCTTGGATTCCTTCCTGCAGAAAGTCAAGAACACATTTAGCTTCTCAGTCCAAATCTCAGTTCTTGGGTTTTCCTGCATCATCTTTCTTGGAAACTCTGGTGGGACCTCAAGTTTGGAATACCCTGACTTTGAGGTCTCAATGTCATATCTTGTACTGAACTTCCCAGAATCTCTGTTTCATTCATTTAATTCTAACTGCATCAAAGCAAGTAAGGGGCAGGTGTTTGAACTGGAGGGAATCTAGAATTTAGCAGCTAAATATTGCCATTTACTTAATATTTTATGTGAAATTTACCAGTACAAAGATGCACCCAAGTTGTAGCTCTGAGCATGTTTTTCACTTATGCTAACTAGTTCTGAAATGCTCTGCTACTCAAGTTAGGGGAACAGCACATGTGATAAATTGCTGTACAAATGACAGTCTGTGGGTGTATTTATCATCACATTTCAAGACCAAGGTGCTTACTCTAAAATAGAGAGATGAAACTACTGCCATTTACAGTTAATGCTTATTTTCCATTTTTATTGTTGAGTCCTGAGCTGTGATGAAAACTTGAAAGCTTTAAAGAGACTCTATTTCTCTTCTTTTGAAAAGGAGTCAAAGATAAACAAAAAAGCATTTTCTGTCTGTGTCTTCATGATGGTCCTAAGTGCATTCTACTTTTAAATCCACTATTGTAGTGTTCAGTTATTTTAGAATTTATCTAGCATATTTTTCCATTTTTTACCAGGAAACCCCCATTAAATATAAATAAATAAATAGCACTGTTGTAGAAAATTTTTTAAATCTTTCATTGTATTGCAAATTTTCTTTAAGAATACAGAGAAATATAACACAGATAATGCCCGTTGTTTGAATTTTTTTAATAGAAATTCTATAGTCTAGGCATGAAAAGTCAGTAGCACTTTCTAAACAGATGCCAAACAATCTGCCCCAAAACTTCATGGGTAAAAATGATTGATTGGGATTTGCATAAACCACTAAAACCATGCCCTCCACACAAATCTGCATATTTTAGTTCAAATAATTATTATATTTTCTTTAAATTATTAAGTTTTAATAATTTAAAATTTCAAATACTATAAATTATTAAATAATATAAAATAGCATAATAACAACATTTCTATGTACAATACTGCCCTATCTCAAAAGAGAAAGTGGCTTTAAGTAAATTAGTCTAATGTCAACATGCATATTGATTAAGAGAGAAAATGTTTACATTTACATTTATTTATATTGTTCTGCAATTTTCATATTTATTTGTATTTGAAAGGGTGAAAAGCTAAAATGGAGTAACTTTATTCAGAATGGCAGCCTATTTAACATTGCTTGGTTTTGTTATGCTTTTTCACCTGCTTACTTCGACCCACCATATAATCACTAAATGAGAAACAAAAATGTCTTCTCAGAGGTAGTTACTGATAATTTTCTTGCAACTCCCCAGACATTCTTCATACTAATTACCCTTTGATCCGAACTATTCATCTTCCTGCCATAAAGAGCGAAGCTGACCTAATGTACTGTGATCAACCCTTTATGACCAATGTGACACAGATCACCAACCCATCATCATGTTGACAGCTCCTGTGTTACCTCACTCAAGCGTGCTTGCCTGTCCCCTCACCAAAAAAAAAAAAAACCTTTAAAAACTTTCATCCTCAAGCATTCACTGCCAAACAGTCCTGAAGCCTCTAGTCCCCTCTCCAATCTTGGAGAGATGGATCTACCCTTTTTCTCCAATTTACTTTCTAAATAAACGTTTTCCGACCTAAACTTTGTGCAATTCTTTATACCTTTCCCACAGTTATGGCTCACTGACCTAACAGTATCCAATGTCTTCTCTTCAAACTAACAGAAAAGTATAACAACAACAACAAAATCTGAAGCACACACAATTAAATCAAGGCAAGATGTTCAATTTAGAGAAGGTCAGGGAAATCAATTTTGGGCTGTGTTTTCATCAGCTCCATCGGAATCCAGTTGATAGCATTCTTTGTTCACGAGGAGCCAGTAGCCTCTGAGAAATTAAGACAAGTTCAAAAGTCCATACAGTGGAGACCTAGCATAGACATTGAAGAGTTTAGATTACATCAAGTCTGTGGTTTTCTCAGCCACCAGGTACAAACAAAAAGAGGGATAACTTATTTTTATGATAACATCTTGATAGATTAACTCTTTCTTAGTTCTATACTTCAAAAGAAAAAAAGTTTTTGAAACCACTTTTTGTTGTTGTTGTTGTTGTTGTTGTTGTTGCTGCTGTTGTTAAGTGCTGAGGAAGAGAGAGGGAAAGAGAGAGGTTGAAAATAAAAATCTGGGGAACCAACAGTTATTTGGTTATGAATTAACTAGATTAGTGAGGCCACAATCATCAATGCTTAGACAGCCTAACAGTCCCCTACATTGTGCTACATTGCCAAATTTTGGCTATAGATACACTCTTCACTTCAGACAAGAGCATAACTATAATGAAATAGAGAAGGCCTGAGTTGCTCTGCAGCAGGAAAAACTGAGATACTGAGAGGATTACCTGCAGGAATAAATACTTATTCTTTTGCAATTTTATGCCCAGTAACTGAATTTGTGCCTTAACTCACAACAATACCTATTGTCTTTTTCATCATTTCCTAATTGAAAATAGATTCCATGGTTTTATTTATTCTGATAGGTAGATATCATCTATTAACCTTAATGGGCTGCCCAAGGCTACTGAAAAACTCCAACTACTGTCCAACACATAATATACTTTATCCCAAGTAAACCAACATTGTACTCATGTCAAAAACTGGGGCACCATTAAAGTACATCACTACTATATAGAGGAAGAAAATGCAATGAGGGAAAGACTTCATTTCATAGGACACAGTCTTTCAAAATTGCCTATCTTTGGAGTCCTGGGCTTTGGACTCAAACCTTTGTAGCCAGGACACAGGCTGAGAAGAATTCCGTTGCAAACACAAGCTTCTTTCCATGAAAAAGAAAGGATAACTTCAAGAGTAGAACCTAGAACCCACAGAGTAGAGCCAAGAGTCTAACTCTCCCCCAAAGAAGTATGGAACCTTAGTCAAGGAACTGGCGAAATATTCTCAGGTAGGTTTCAGAACTGCCTGGTGACTGCTGTCTGTCACTCATGTACTCCCCTATTTGAACAGGAGTGTCCATTTTGATCATCCTATTCCTGTCTCACTGTTAACTTTTGGGTGTGGGGTGGACATATAATTTATCTCTTTAGTTCACAGATTAAGGAGACTGGTACTCAGGAGTTAGAGTTGAGAAACATCTGAGGAGGTTCAGCTGCACTTGGAATTCATCAAGATTACAAGATCTTACGACTGATTTTGTGAGACGATAAGACGTTCGAGGAGTCTTGTGTGGAGGTGAGCATATTTTGCATATTGGAAGGATGAGGGCAGACTGTAGCAGATTTTACTTTCCAAAGGTGGGCCTTATCATATCCCCAATATCACATTCCCTTTTAGAACCTTACCACTTCCCCATCAAGAGAAAAGGCCTAATAATTCTCCTCTTGAATCTGAATGAGTCTGTGTCTTTCTTTGATATAAGCAAAAGAGTTTGTACTGCATGACTTCCAAAGCTAGGTCAGAAAAGGTGATGCCACTTTCACCTTCCTCATGGGACAACTCATGCTGGATGCTGGATTCATCATGTAAGCAAGCAGTCCATCTGCCATGTGGCTATTGTTATGAGGAAGCCAAATTAGACCACAAAGAGAGAGTACACAGAAACTCTGAGCATACATAAAGAGAGTGAGCTGGTGCCTAGCTGGGCTAGTTCTAGTTGATCCAGTCCTGTAACTTCATTTCAGTAGACATCTTGCAGCAAACACGTGAGAAATCCACACCAGAAAAATCAGCCTTGCTGAGTTCCTGATGAAGAAATTGTAAGAGATGATAAGATACTTGCTGATATTTCAAGTCAGTCAATTTTCAGAAGATTTGTAATGTAGCAATAGATTACTGGACAAAGATCCTTCCTTGGATAGCCAGGCTCTTGTGGTGAGCTCTTTCAGCTTTACTTCACTCTGTTTCAGATGCTCTCTGAAACTTTACTCATCTTCTCTTCACTGCTGCGTTCTCAAAAAAGCATTGTACCCTATCAGAGGTCATGAGGTTTCTCTTTGCCTAAACAACCACTACCCTGTTTCCTCCATCCGCTTCCACTCAATTCTTCAAACATACATTTAGAGGACTTTTACTGAAGCACTTTCCCTGACCATCACCCTCGATTTGACCAGATCACAACCTCCTTGTCTTGTAACATGTGTGTCTTATAAATGCACCTTTCACACCTTAAATTTCACTCTCCCTGAGGGTGGACACGAGGCACTGTGGTTTGAAAGTGTATCTCATTAATCCCCAATCTAAGAGTGTTAGGAGGTGTGGCCTACAGGACTGTTTAGGTCATGAAGACTCCACCCTCACCCTCATTAACGAATTAATGCTGATTATAAAAGGGCTTGAGACTGCTAGTGTGATCTCTTGCACCCATGTGATACCTTCCACCATATTATGACACAGCAAGAAGCCTTCACCCAGATGTATCCCCTTGATCTTGGACTTCCCAGGCTCCATAACTTTAAGAAATAAATCTCTGTTCTTCATAAATTACCCAGTCTGTGGTATTCTGTTACAGAAGCACAAAACAGACCACGCCAGGAGGACTCATTTGCTCCCTTATCTGTCGGCTATGTATGTTTATGGTGGGTGCTTCATAAACATATTATAACAAATTCATGAATTAGCAGGTTGAGTAAATAATACTAATTATATGTTTTTGAGGATGTGTCAGAATCTTTGTTCTCTCCTAGCATCCTCATTCTTCTGCAGTCTTGTGACACTGCTTTCTTGTCAATGTTGCTTTTCAAAGGAAATATAAGGGTAAAATCAGCCCTGAATTGGTCCTGGAGAGTTAAAAATAGAGATATCAAAGAGGGCACATGGTCAACTCCTCATATTTTACAGCAGAGGACCTGAGGCTGGAGATATGAAATGACTTGCCAGGGACACACAATGCTGGGACAGGAGACTTATTCGGATGACTCAGACCTGTGCTGTTTCTCCCACAGGGCTGCAACTCAATCATGAATTCTTATTTGGAAGCAAACTAATAAACTCTCTTTTAAAATAAATTTCTGCAAATAGCTTTCTGGCACCAATAAACTCCTGACAACGTTCAAAGGACACATCAGGTCATTCACCCCTCATGCTTGGTTCTCTTTCCATCCTGCCCCGAGGTGCCCTCCATGTATCTGCTCTCCGTGTATCCCTCTGGTCCCAAAGGGGGTTTCTCCATTTCTGGGCTGCAGACCCCATCTGGGTCAGGTCTCTCTGAGTCTGCAGTCGTCAGTGCTTATTCTTTTTAAATGTTTTCCATATTAAAGACTAAAAGTAATTGCAGTTTTTTCCCCCACAAGGCTAGAATTTTATCAATTTATCACTTAGAGAGAAGATTAACAATTCATTTGAGTGCAGAAAAGATTTTTTCTTACCACATTTGCTGTTGTTTTACCTTGAATACAAAGCAAGTCAGAGGTGTGGAATTATAGAGGAAAGTTGCTTTAAGTGCCAAGTTTGAATAATTCTCTAATTTGGTATATGATAGGCAGCAGAGTTATTTGAAAAAAAACTATTAGCCATATATAGAAAGATAAAAATGCAAACATAACACAAAAATAAATTTGGAGGCCCTTTAAAAACATGCTATGCTCATAAATATTATCCTCATAATATTTAGACAGGTCATAAATTTGAATTTCTAGTATTCTATCTAAGGACTCCCATCTTAGGTTATATAGATATATAATATATGCATATATTTATATATGTGTATATATATAAATATATGCATATATATAATATATGCATATTTTTCATATACCTGCTGGCCATGTGTATATCTTCTTTTGATAACTGTCTATTCATGTTTTTGCCTACTTCTTAATGGGATTCTTATTATCATTTTTTACTGTCGAGTTCTTTGAGTTCCTTGTATATTCTGGACATTAGTCACTTGTGGATCACATAGTTTGCAAATTTTTTCTCTCATTCAACAGGTTGTCTTCTCACTCTGCTGATTGTTTTCTTTCCTGTGTAGAAGCTTTTTAGTTTATTATCATCCCAGTTGTTTGCTTTTTTCCCCTGTTCTTTTAAGGTCTTAGCCATAAAATCTTTGATTAGACCAATGTCCTGGAGTGTGTCCCCTGCTGACTTGTTCCCATTAACATTGTGTTTCAGCAGTTTATTGCCATGACTCCAACTCCTTTATAAATACATAAAATCTAAACTAATAATCAAAGCCAGTTGCTTCTTCATGTATTTCCCAGCAAATTATATGTAGCAAATCACTGATTCCTTTGCACATTTTATAACAAGTAGAATTAAAAACTTGTAACATGTCTGAGACAATATATGCAAATGAAATATAATTATTGTCATAGTCAGAGGAAACTGAAAAGTTCAATTCTCAATCTTTAAAATATTAAATATTAGATTAATAATTAATTATATAATATCTGCAAGTATCAAGATTAATTGGTAGAAAATGTCTTTGAATTAACAAAATACCCCAAACTTTACCTGTACGATATCCACTTGAATACCTAATCCTGAATTGTACCCTACATCTTTAAAATAAAATGCAAAAAAGATAAATAAAAAAAAGAAAGTTAAAAAAAGAAATAACAAATTACATGAACTTAATGAGCAATAAAGCATAGGCTGTGGAAGATAATTTAGACTATGATGAAAATATAGTCTAAGGAAAGATCGTGCAACTTTTTGTTAGAATCCATCACTAATTGGGAAATGTTAAAGTTTATGAGAGGTGTATATTTCTTATATCACCCTTCTATTTCTTCTTTAAGGCTGACCATGTAACTTGGGAATGTTGGTGTATGGTTTTCAGTTTTTCACAGAAATGTAATAGCCCAAGGAAGGTCACAGGGTAGTAATTTTAGAACACAGCCCAGGGCCTTAAAATGGCTGCATTGTGGAGAGCCAGAGCCCAGCCCTGCTGATTTCACATTTGGTGTAAATGTGAACAAGCCAAGGAACAGAGAGTACTGTTGAGATCTGCTGCGTCTTTGCTGGACTTTTATGTAGTTACTCCATCAATTGCTTGAGAAAGAAGTATTAAAACTTCAAATTATGACTTTGCCAATATCTGTTTCTTCCTCCCTTTATGTTTGTTGTTTTTGCCTCATAGGTTTTGAAACACTATTATGGAGCACATATACATTTAGGATTGCTACCTCTTCTTGCTGAATTGACCCTTTCATCATTACAAAGTGTCTTTATTTATCCCTCATGATACATTTTGCTTTGTCTTATATTAATACATCCACTTCAGCCTTAAAAAAAAGGAGAAATATAGCACTTAACCAAAGGACTTTACATTTGAGCAAAGACGTTACTTTTTTTTTTTTTTTTTAATTGTGAAGTTGTGGGGTACAGTTAAGGGTTAGGTCTACAATTGCATTTCATTCAGGCACCCTGTTGATATGGGGTGTTTCCCCATTCCCAGACAGATATTTGCTACTGTTAATCCCATCTCCCTCCCCACAGCATAGCTTCCCAGTACGGTCAGTCATTTTCGTATAGTATTGCATTGGATGTTTAAGGTCCATTATATGAGTGAGAGCATGTGATACTCGGATCTTTGTTTCTGTGAGAGGTCACTCAGTATTATAGACTCTAGTTCCATCCAGGTTGCTGCGAAATTCATGATGTTCTTTTTTATGGCTGCATAGTATTCCATCATGTATATGTACCACATTTTTTTAATCCAGTCCTCTTTTGACGGGCAGCGTGGCTGTTTCCAGGTTCTTGCTATTGTGAACAATGCTGCGATAAACATGCGTGTGCAGGTATCTTTTTTATAGAGTGATTTGTGTTCTTCAGGATATAGTCCCAGTAGGGGGATTGCGGGGTCATATGGGAGGTTGGTATTTAGAGCTTTTAAGAATCACCACACTGCTTTCCACAGAGGTTGCACTAGTTTACACTCCCACCAACAGTGTAGAAGTGTTCCCTTTTCACCACACCCTCTCCAGCAGCTGTTATGTTTTGAGTTGTTGATGATTGCCATTCTGACTGGGGTTAGGTGGTATCTCGGTGTGGTTTTGATTTGCATCTCCCTGATGATTAGTGAGGTTGAACATTTCTTCATGTGTTTGTTGGCTGCTCGGATGTCTTCCTTTGTGAAGGGTCTGTTCATATCTTTTGCCCATTTTATAATGGGGTTGTTTGTTTTTTTTCTTTTTAGCACATTTGAGTTCCTTGTAGATCCAGGATGTTAAACCTTTGTCGGACCTGGAGTTGGTTGTGATCACAAGGCAAGTTCTCACTCTGAAGATAATTCAGGCCACTTGGTGGCTAACTTGAGAGACTCCATCCAGCGCCAATGTTTTCTACTCTTTCCATTATAAAAAAGAACAATTAGGAGTGTAAACTGCAGCTTCTGATTAACTATGTGATCTTGCAGAACCCTTTCAGTGCTAAAACTCACCCACATGCTGATTTCCTCAAATTGCAACTCCAATCTGAATCTCTCTTCAAGGATTCCAAACCATAATTTTGACTGTCCCTAATATAAAATTGCCCACTGAATTTCCATGGATATCTCAAATAAATTCAGTGGGTTCCAAACCATGCCCATCTTCCCCATGCATGGACCTTACTCTTCTTGTATTCCTATCTTGGGCAGCAGCATCACCATCTACCTAGATAGCCATCTCAGAAACCTGGGAATGACTAAGGAGGGGCATGAGTCATGCCAGATGTCAAGAAGAAAAGACTGCAGACCAGAGGATCAGGGAGGAATACGTATTTATTTGTTTTAGAGTTGCAGGTACATGTAAGGATTTAATGCATAGATATATGGCGTGAAGGTGAACATCGTACCCTATGGGTGGTTGTGCGCCCAGAAAGGGATTTTTAATAAAGACATGTGGGGAGGGTAGACAGATTGGCCTGAGTGGTGATGAGGGAGAAGGTCACCCAACTACCAGGAATCTCTTCTGAAGTTGTTGAGGTCTGAAGGTTGTGAGCTTCTCTTCCTGTTTTAACAGACTTACTGTGTCCACCACTCAGCCAATCCAAATGCTCTTAGGATGTAGGCAAAGGAAAAGTGTAAATAGATGCTCTCAGCATTTTCTTCATCCCTGTGACCTGTTTGTGTCTCCACATCCTCTTTGTAGTCCTTGTCTTTATAGAACCGAGTTTTTGAAAATAACAACAACCTGACTCAGTAAACATCTCAGACCACGGAATGGTCAGGATTTCACATTCTCTTCCTGCAGGGTCTGCAAAACTGGATACCATCTGCCCTCCCACTACCCCCTTTGTAGTGATATTATGACAAATTTGGAAAGTTCAATTTGCAAAATTAATTTATTCACATGGAAATGTTTAAGGTTAGCACTCTACAATTATAAAAGTATTAGGCATTAATTGATCAAGCTTTCCAACCCTCCACCCCAAATCCTCTGACTTAAACACATGCACAATTGATTAGTCAAAACGTACAAACACATGCACACAACAGTATAGGCTGCCAGACAGATCACTCAGAAGCTAATGAGAAACCACAATTGAGAACCAAATCTCATTAGGAGTATTTAGTATGCTTTATAGTGTTGATATCCATGTTGCTTGGGATACCACATCTCAGTTTCATACTTTAGAGTTCTAAGAACAGCATTCAAGCGAAAGGTCATCCTCTGTGACTGCAAAAGACCTTTGTGCCCTTGTGAGAAACCCAGATTAATGTTACATTCATAAAGATTCTCAGGGGAAAGGAAAATGAGACTTCAGAAATTTTAAACTTTAGGTAGTATGTTTGTATATTTAGAAATCATAAATTCCTGTTTTGTCCTTGTAATTGTAAGGAAAAAATCAATATTTCTACTCTTATGCTCTGCTCTTCTGCCTCAGAGAGCCTCCGCCCTTCTCATGTGACTATCCCTGGACAGACACAGTTCTCACCAGCTGTGCTCTGCATCTATCTCCTCCTATGAGCCACAGTGCCTTGCACTTTCTTTCCTGTAGAAGTCACATCACCTGTCACCATTATTCCCAACCACCTTTCACGGTCTATAATCTCCCTTCATCTCTCAGCTCCCAGCCAGCTTTTTAATGTATTTAGCTTTTGCTCATAAGTACTTTGTACTCAGGTGCTACATCTCTCTTTCTCACTCATTTTTTATTCTGGTCCCAGCTTCAATCTTGATTTATCACATGTTTCAATTCACAGCTCAATGGATCATCAATCTGGGAAAGACCCCTTTGGAATTTCATCCCTATGTCCCCTGTCTGCCTGTCTGTCCAGCTGTCTTATCCATTTTCTTTATCTCCCAGCATGCCCATTCCTTCCACCCAGAGAAATAAATCTCATATGTCTGCTAGACATTCTTGATTGAGACCCAGTCTCTGTTACATGTAAAATGCTATTATGTGTGCATGATTATTAAATTTGTGTAAATATTATCTGCATTTATTGTATTCTTCTGTAATTCACTACTTGTCACAGTCTTTTTCAACACTGTATTTTGAAGCTCTATTTTGATGCTACATGTCTAGGTTTTGTCTCTAACTCTTACCTGAATCTCATAATATCAATCCATCAGATTTCATTCATCTATTCTTCTCATGACAGGCATAAACATTGCCCTCAATTCCCCTCTCCCACATACCACCACTTGCATATCACCCTTGAACAAGTCTCCCTATGGATCAGCCAAGACTTTTTTCTGGAATATCCTTTCAGAGATGGGATCCCTGGACCAAAAGGTACAGCACACAGCTTAACGTCAAGTTGTTTGCAGAATCACAGCACCGTTCATATTCCTTCCAGCAGAACACACCAGCATTTGCTTCTGTCCAGGATTCTTTATCTTTATGAATTTAGGGGGCGCTCAAATGTAAGAAAATTTATAATATGTTGAGGACCTTAGACCCTGGGTACTGAACATAAAATCTCAATGAGATTCTAGCAAATTGAATCCAGCAATATATCTCAAAAGTCATCCACCATGAGCAAGTAGGCTTCATCCTTGGGGTTCAGGGCTAGTTTAACATCCGCAAGACAATAAATATAATTGAATACATAAACAGATGTAAAACCAAGAACCACCTTATTATATCATTAAATTCAGAAAAGTTTTTGATCCAATACAGCATCCCATTGTGATAAAAACCCTTGGCTACCTAGGCATAGAAGGAACATGCCTAAAAATAGTAAGTACCATGTATGATAAAATCACAGTCAACATATTGCTAAACAGACAGAAACTGGAAACATTTCCCCAGAAAATCAGAACAAGACAAGGCTGCCCACTCTCACTCACCTGCTCAACATTGTGTTGGAAGTCATAGTGAGAGCAATTAGACAAGAGAAGGAAATCAGGGGTATCCAAATAGGAAAAGAGAAAGTTAAGTTATCACTCTTCGTTGAGATATAATCCTGTACCTTGAAAATCCAAGATAATCTGTCTAAAACCTCCTTGCACTGATAAAGCATATTGGCAAAGTCTTGGGGTACAAAATAATGTGCAAAAGTCAGTCACATTCTTATATACCAAGAACAAACAGGCAGAAAAACAAATAAAAAGCATAATCCCATTCACAATAGCCATGAAGGAAATGAAATACCTTGGCATCCCCTTAACCAGAGAACTGAAAGACATTTACAATAAAAACTACAAAACACTGTTCAAAGAAATCAAAGATGACACAAACAAATGAGGTGGGAGGATTGCTTGAGTCCAGGAGTTAGAGATCAGCTTGGGCTGCATAATGAAACTTTATCTCTAAAAAATTTGGAGGCATGGTGGTGCACTTCTGTAGTCTTACTCAGGAGACTGATGCCAGAAGGTTACTTAGGCTCAGGAGTTAGCAACGACAGTGAGCTATAATCAGCACTCCAGCCTGGACAACAGAACAAGATCCCATCTCTAATGAAAATGAAGGAGAAGGAGGTAGGGGAGAAGCAGAGAAAAAAAAAAATTTTTAATCTGCTCAAAAGGAGATGTTGATGTAACTTGCTAGGTTATTTACAGGATGCTTGCTTCTTTAGACAAGGACAACTTAATTTTGTGCATCCCATCCTCTCTCAAATCATCAATAATTCTGCAGTTTTTTGAGTACCAGGAGGCTCTTCTCAACTCTACTGATTTCTCCATTTCTTAAAGGGCATCTAGATGTTTTCTGTCAACCTGGTGCTAGGTTTGGGGGATGGGATCAAATTCAATGAATGCAGTTTTAGCACCCAAGCTTCAAGAATCCCTCAAAGATCACTCCTAGTCTTCTCAGGAAGATTAGCCATGCCTGCCTGCCTCTGACATTACATCACACGTTCCACATCCTTATTCAGTCACCAACTCTAGGAAGCAGTGCTGAAGGACAGAGACCAGCTCAGGGACCAGCAGATGCTTTGGTTACCACCAACCTCCTCTCTCCATTCTAAGTCTGACTGATATCTGCTAGTCGTCTGGTAATCCCACAGGCATCCACTGGGGACCAGCTCTGCTAGGAAGGAGGGACATTTCCAAGAAAGGGCTTGCAGGTCATGGGTCATAGGTGGATTCATAGGTGGATTCAAAGATTTCTTGTCTGGTAATTTGTAGTCTCTATCTAAGGAATTTAGGAAATCAGTAGGGAGCATGCTTTGTTAAGATAAGAGGGTAGGAAACTCCAGATTTGTTGACAATTTTGTAGATGAAGCTCTATATGTGCCAGACTTCAGGGAGCCTAGATAAATGTCTTACAATATTCCCAGGAGCTTGGAAATGCACAAAAGATGGCTTTTCTGTGCCACAAACCTTCTTTAGTTGTTATGTTATGTCAGAGTCTGATTGGAAAGTAAACTTTAGGATATAAGGTAATGAAACACTGTCTAGTGAGTCTTTATCAGGCAATGACTCTGCAAGCCTCTCAGGAATTTGGAGAGAACCAAAACAAATGGTCAGGTTTAATCTTCAAAACAGAACTTAGACTTTAGTGTAAGAAGATTCACGGGACACACAATGACCATGCCTAAACCCACTGTTTATTACAGGAAAAATATGCTATAGCAACAGCATTAGAGTAGCAATCTGCCTCACAGCCAAAGGCTGCCTCACTGAGGGGTTCCTGAATGGCTAGGTGCAACACCATCTGTGGGTCCACTACTATGTTCATGGAACACCTCAAAGAGGGAGTCCAAATGGAGTTCTGGTCAGGTTTTCATATACTCTTCTGGGCACATGTTATAGCTGGATTGCAAGAAATGACACCAAACATGCAGAGAAGGTCAGATTATGAGTCCTTTATTGATGTCGGTGACCTAGAAAGGACTAGTGTCCCAAATAACTCTCGGCCCCAAACAGAGTGAGTAGTGGGCATTTAAAAGCATAAATTACATAAGCAGTACAGTTTGATTGGTAATTCTTCACAATATATTTAACTACTAAGCGGTAGAGATGGTTACAGAATTTACACAGCTAGGTAGCTCCAACCACTACAAGGTACAGGAATGTGGGTGTGCCTGATGACCATGGGAAGGTTACATAAGGGTGTTATTCCTAGGTAACCATGGAAGACCTGTTACAAAATGGAGCTACTTATGTCAACCTAGCTATTACAGGTTATTATAGGTTTTTCAGACTAGATATTTCATATTTTATTCATTTCATTTCTCCCTTTTACTTGTTCAAGAGTTAATGCTTTGACTCATCAGTAAGAAATACATTATTATACTGGGGTTTCATATACATAAGTTTTACATAGCTGATTCATTGTTTGACAAGACAAATAGTTTAATTTACTATGCAAGGCCCTATGAGTAAACTAAGGAGGAGAAGTACAAGGAGTTTAACTAGTCCAATAATAAGAGTTGTTAGGTATGGGTTCCAACTGAACAAGGATTGGAACCAGGATTTATTTTTTTTATTTTTTGTCTAAGTTTTCTCAGACTTTTTGAAGAGTCTGGCATAAAAGTAACAAGCTTTTCCAAGGGTCACACAGAGTCCACCTTGGGATAGGAAATGCAAGTTTAGGTCTTTATGATTTTGAAGGACAACTTTAGCTAGGGATTTCACCTGGTCATGGAGTTGGTCCATGGTAAATTGCATATTTTCTAGGTCAGCATTAATTTCTTGGGCAAGGTTAAATAAACCAAATTTTCTACAAACCAGAGCTGCGGTGCTGAGTGCAGCAATTCCTGCTATACTTAGTTAGATTAAGGCAGGGACTACCAAAGGAATAGTGCGTTTTGAATGAATAATTGGAAGACCAGTGGGATTTAGTAGAAGAGCTCCTTTGGGACCGCTATAAGCATAAACCTGAGGCAGCATATGAACAGTGATGTATAAGGTAGGCTGATTAAATCTTTTTATAGTAGTACACTTGGTAAGGTCTGTGGGACCAGTCAACCAGGTGTTGTCAGGAGCCACGTAGGCCATGGATTTAGTCATAGTTGCAATGAGAGACAAGTTGCAAATATTAGAGAATGGAGAAGTTGTTAGAGTAAAACCTGGAGTTATAAGACAGGAGGCTTTATCAGTTACATTACCTAGAGTAATGTGAAATATTTCTGGAGAACATTTATGATAGAGGTTTTAACTTCTAGGTCCACATAATATGGGGGTTTTGGTTTTAAGCAGAGCCAGCAATCTGAGGCCAACTGGGGCATAGTGGCATTAAGCAGGTGGTGCATATTAGTTAAAATAGGAAAAAAGACTAGAGGGTTGGCGAACCAGTTTTGGAAGAGGTTGAGATGAACTTGGGAGCTGTTGTGGTGAACCCGGGCTAGTGACTTGATTGGTAGATGACAGAGGCTGAGGTGGAGGCTGGTGGTAACTGAACAAGGGATTTTTCAGCTCTGCCAATGGCCCTATTGGTTTGGCCACAGCTTTATAGTTGATGTGCACCATTGCCTAGTAAATAAGGAGCCACAGTCATAACCATTTATGTAAAGTTGTATACCCCAGGTATTTCCTGTACTCCAGGATGAATGGGGAGGATTAGCAACCTTTATGTATATAGGCCATTCTGGGCTGGAATTTGACCAAAGGGTGTTTTTAGATGTGGTATTAGGTCCCCCACTATAAGTTGCAATGGTGATGATACATATTCACTCTGGGTAAAAGAAGTCATTTTCCCAATTACAACTGTGGTCAGTGGGGTGACTGGGGCAGAGATAAATGTTTACATTCCTTACATAATTGGGGGTTGCCCACTGTGTACATGATTCAGTATAGTAAGGGTTTTGTTTACACGTTTCCAGATAGACATTTTTTTCTATTTGTAGCAGGTCAGGAAGGTTTACCTTAAACTGGACTGGAGGTGAACCATAGGTTCAGTTTTTGATATCTAGGACCTCAACTGTTGTAAAAGACTTTAGAGAGAAATAGCACAGTGTGTCTTTAGATTTTCCAGGTAAAATAAACCAAGTTAAACTTATTGTGAGTATAGTATTAAAAGAGACCTTTTGCCACATTTCCAATCTGCAAGAGTTACTATAAGCAGTCCTATGTCAAAACTCAAAAAAAAAGGGGGGATTTAAAAAACAAGA
The DNA here is from genome assembly GCF_000164805.1 of Carlito syrichta. NCBI lineage: Eukaryota > Metazoa > Chordata > Mammalia > Primates > Tarsiidae > Carlito > Carlito syrichta. The sequence goes on along the minus strand of NW_007233522.1, from coordinate 72,560 downwards.
GATAAAGGATGAGTACAATGCATTAAAAAAATGAAATTAACAACAAGTCTGCTTGATTCTCATGGTTTAGATGTACGTTGAAAGGTGAACTTGAGAGGGTTTTTGGAGTTCTTGGTTGCAGTCCAGCTAGCTGAATGGTAGCTATTTTCCCTTGTTGAATGAGGGAGTGGACATTTGGGGGCCCCTGCCACCACAGTGCAGTTGATGACATGAACTGGTGGAGTTAGGTTAGTTTTCCTGGCCCTTTTGATTTGGGTGTGGTGAATCCAGGCTGGTATCCCATCGACCTTGATTGCTGCTGGAGTGGTGAGAATGATGAGAAATGGTCCCTTCCAGGCAGGAGTTAGTCCTTCTTTATTGAACTTTTTGATGAAAACCAGGTCATTGGGCTGGAATGGATGACAAGTCATAGAGGACGGAGTGGGCAAGACAGCACAAACACTGGAGTGTACAGTTGCCCAGACCTGTTGTACAGACAGAGATACTTTAACAGAGACTGATTGGCAATTTAAGGAAAGGATACATTTGAATGGGTTAATACAGGTTATACTTGAGAAGTTTGGGTTTTAAAAAGACAAAGTTGGTAAAGTTATTTTTTGTATAGAGTTTGTATTTATCTAGGACACAGCCTCTACTTGTATTATTGTAGTAAGGTTTAGGAGTAAAATAAAAATGGCTTCTTGCTTTTGGTTTGTCCTTTTATTTGCCATTTCTGCTCTTGGAAATATTTTTATGATTTTGGGAAACAGGGTGAAGATCAATCTTCTGTAAATTCTTCCTGCTGAGGTGGGCCATAGAGATGTCCCCTACCTATTTATTTCCAAGGGCACGTAAGGAAACAGTGGGACTTTAATCAAATATTATTTAGATTTAAGAAAATACCAAGTGAGAATACAGGCGAAAATTATTAGGCAAACAATGATGAAAAAGGCCATTGTCCCAGAAACAATGCTGGAAAAGTGAAAGTTGTTTTGTCTAAAACTTTTATCAACACAAGTTAAAAATTTTTTTTGTAAAATATTTATAGTAGTATTTTAATAAGGAAATACAGTCCCTTTATGTTTTTAATAACCAGTTATTTTATTATAGAATGAAAATGTGTTATATAAACATATTAATATGCTATTTATAAGTAATTTTTAAGTTTTTTTAAGTTAGTATGGCAGTAGCTGCTAGGGTCTGAAGGCAAGACAACCACCCTTTTGTTGTACTGTCTAATTGTTTAAATGAATATGTTACTGCCTTCATATCTGGACTGTACTTTTGTTCTTGGGCTGTACCATACTTTGGTCCTAGCAGTTCTAAGGCTATTTCTTTCCCCTCTAATGTGCAGAGGGTAAAATTTTTTTTAGATAAAGCTATATGATTTCCACATGGATGGCCAGGACTAAAAGGTTGGCACCTGTGTTAAATTAAAAATTAATTTGGGTTCCATGCCCTGGTTTACCTGGGGTATTGTTGAGGTGATGGTGAGCCAGTGCCAGGCAGTTTAGCAGGTTTGCAGGTCTTTATAGGTCGTCATTATTTGTGAGGCAAGTGTTCTCTCCTCTCTTCAGAAGAGAGTGCACCTGCTTCCCAATAGCTTATTGACCTGTACAGTGGACAAGGTCCAGGAGGTTAGGCCTCTTTGAGGCACCTATGTTTCTAGTGCCCCCACAGGCTGTATCCATGAGCAATGGACACCAACCCCTTAGCAGGTTTTTTTTTGTTTGTTTGATTTTTACCAGGTTTTTGATGGGCACTTGGAGTTTTGGTCGCTAATTATGACTGCCAGTTGCGGTGCCTCTTTGGCCCTCTGGTTCTGTTGTCGTCCATGCTGACACTGTTTTGTTTTGATTAAAAATAAACTTAAAAGCTTATTTTTTTGTAGGTTATACATATGAAACTTTTAAACTATTTCTTTGCTTGTGACAGTCTGATGCAAACCTTTTAGAGTGAACAGACCACATGGATGTATAATGATCTGTTCCTACTTATTTATAATTATGAATGGGCAAAATTGTTAAGAATCTTTAAAAATTACTAAATTGTAGTCAGTTGCAAGGCATAAACTGTCCACACCTTACAACTAGAATTACAATGCAGCAACTAAGTGAGAATGATCAGTTCTTATTTTTACTGTACTCACATAGAGTACACAGTACCCTATTTACCTGGCAGATATACTAAATGTAGGCCAGTTTTTAAACCTTATCATATTATGGAAGGTATTTAGTATTTAAAGTTTTACCTAATTAATAAAAGGGTGCTAATTAGGGACAACAGGTGATTTAGTCTTTTGTTTATAAAATACAACTTTAGCAAGCTTGATATTGCATGATTTCTGTCTTTATATACCCCCAAATAGTGGTTTTATTTACCATTAATGTGCTAACACATGGTAAAGTTGGAAATAAAATTTATTAGAGCACTTGCATGTTTGGGTGGAAAAAAAATTAAAATTACAGTTAACTGTTAGCAATTACAAATGTTTGTTAGCAAATTTGCACTGTCTTTTAAGTCATAACAGCAGTTAGAACAGGAGAAAAAAAACTTATAACTAACTTGATTATATACCAACATTTTTTTCTTTATAAATTCCTCTTTGTGATTTTTATCTTGATTTTTACATACCACTGATGATGTACTTGGAGTCTGTTGTCCCGCATTTTTTTCATATTATAGATTCCTTTTTTAATTGAAAGTAACTCAGACACTTATGGACCTTTAAAATAAATTTGAGATTTTTTAAATTACATGAAGAGTTTACCCATAAGCATTTTTTAATTTATATATATATAGCTTAATTACTTATGAAAACTATTTCCTGGACAATCAGTTTTTAGCATTTTACTGATAATTCAGAAGGGTTAGCAGTTCGGAACCAACAATTTTAAATTAGTCATAACAAAGCATTTATATAAATAGAGATTATCCTGCTCTTGGCTAGTCTTGTAATTTACAACATTTGATGAAAAGTATGCTGACAGTTTTAAAAATATACTTTTATAATCTTATTAATCATTAAGGTTATATGAATTTTATGAGTATTTATTTACTTAAAAGTCAATTTGGTAACATGTTAGACAAAACTTATAACAGGTATACATGTAAACATAATTAAACAAATCTAGATTAATAACTTTTTAAAATTTCAGCCACAAAACAGCAACAAGTTTATTATTATTTTAAGATATTCAAATTTAAATTGTATTTCTGACAAAATTGGAACCAGCTTGCATGGCTAAACTTTGTCCCAACAGGTAGTTCAATAAAAGCTGTGCAGATTTAAATGATGTTTACATTTTTAGTTAGAACTGGCTGAACTGTATAAGCAATACTAATGGAAAAGGGAGAAAGACAAAAACAAACTTAGAGAAAACTAAAAAAATCCAAATCAGAGCTCTGAAACCACAAAACAGAATTATGACCATAAACAAAACAAACAAAACAAAAATAATTCGAGTAACAGGAACATCCAGAGACCCTGTAGAGGTAATTCAAGATTACCAATTGATTTCCCAGAAGGTCTGAAGCTTGCCCTTTGAAAGACATACTCCCTAATTCTCTGCAAACCTGACAGAGAAGTTTCTTAACATACAGTTCAGGGGATTTATAGGCTTGGGGGTCATAGACCCCACATTGTTAAAAACCAGCAAATCACAGGAGGCACCTCATGGGAAGCAGATCTCTAATTACAAAGAGATAAGCAAAGGCTTATAGAAGTTTATAGCCGAGTGCCAATCTCGAGGTGTAGCTGAAGCAAGCCCTATAGAAAAGAGCACAGCAAGGATGCAAAGAAAGGAAAGGGACCAACTTATAACCAATCAGAAGAAAAACCAGTTACCCAAACAAAAACCAAATACTAAACTTAGATACTGCTCTACCAACATCTTGGGTCAGTGAACAGAGTTGAAGAAGCAGCCTTGACAGGCTCCGTCTTCCTTAACAGAGTTGTTGCCAAATACAGATTAAACAGATTAAAAAGATTCTTACCTCCTAGGAGAATGCAGACAGATTCAGGAATTTTTGAGGTGGGAGAAAATCAGCGGTTGCTCCTTCTCCCTCCAAGCTAGATGAGAAGCTATGGGGCCCTGTAATGACTCAGGAGCCGCTTCCCTAGTGAGGCCGTCTAACGAGGTTGGCAACAAATTCTCGCTGGGGCCTCCAAATGTTATAGCTGGATTGTGAGAAATAATGCCAACACACAGAGAAGGTCAGATTATGAGTCCTTTATTGATGCCGTGACCGAGAGCAGACTAGTGTCCCAAATAACTCCTGGCCCCAAACAGTGAGTAGTGGATATTTAAAGGCATAAATTACATAAGCTGTACAGTTTGATGGATAATTCTTGGCAATACATTTGATTAGTAAGGAGTACAGATGGTTACAGAATTTACACAACTAGGAAGTTTCAAGCCTCCAAAAGGAATGTGGATGTGTGGGATGTTTACGGGAAGGTTACATAAGGGGTTATTTTTAGGTTAACATGGAAGATCTGTTACAAAATGGAGTTACTTATGTCAAGATAGCTATTATGGACTATTATACGTTTTTCAGATTAGATATTTCATATTTTATTCATTTCAATATGAACATTCTTGCTATATAACCTGTTCCAAAGGCACAATCCTTTGGGAGAGTGGCAGTGGTCTCACTAAAACCAGGTGCAAATCATTAATGCCAATCTTATCCATGACCCATGCTGAAAAAACACTTTTTGAGCTCTTGACTACAAAGTAACATTATAAATGATTGTGCTTCATGTTTTGGCCAGGACTCAGCCATGCAGGTGCTTTAGTAAAAAAACTTTCAGTAAGCACAGGCCTGTTGCACATTCTTCCCTCTCCATCCAGTTTGCACAATGTGTTGAAAGGTCTTGGTGACCTGCTACCCCGGCCTGCTGTAGCTACAGCATGGACCCTCCTCCAGCCATGCACATACTCTGCAATTGGCCATTCTCACTGACACCACATAAATATTTAAAGCAGGTCAGACTGGAAACTTCCCCTGAGGAGAACTTTCCATAATGCCCTAATAACCACAAAATGAAGACCAACTTTTTCAGAGACCTCAAAGCCCTGTGCTCATGGACCTTCATTTTCTAAATATGACTTTGGTCTTCACCTCTGTGATTCCATCAACTTGGTCTTCTCAGGTGGAATGCCCTCACCAAAGATGGCTTCACTGCCAGCAACCTCTTCAGTCCCCATGCACAGAAGAGCCCACACTTTGTTTAGCACTCTGCTGTTCCCATTTCTTGAGGTCCTTAACGATTTTTATAAAATGGCCCCACATTTTTGTTTCGTGTGAGACTATTGACCATCCTCACACCATAGTCCTTCCTCCTCTGGTGGAACCTGAGTCAGGACAAAAGCTAGAGTCCTTGTGAATCTTCCCCTCACCACCCAAGCATTTTTGAAACCTTTTCCCATGTCCAGATAGTCCTGTTTTTATTTGCCTGGCACTGTATTACCAATGTCTTGTCAGTGCTCACAATACTATTATCATTCCAAAATGATGTATTAATTGAAAGAAGGCATGATTGTTGCCCTGCTTAGCACTTAAGGGAGAAAGTGACTTAATGCCTGTAAAAGTGCTTTTACCATCTTAAAGTATTCACTCAGAGGTAATTTAACAATTTCTCTCATGAAAGGGTTTGCAAAATATAAAATATCAACATAAATATCAATCAGTTCTTACTCACCTGGGACATAGATATTGGGTAAGATTTAAAGCAATATAGAAATGGTAAATGAATTGGGTTCAGTAGTAAGTAAATAAGGTATTTTGTATAATATCAATACTTATTTGAAATCCTGTCTTCACTCTCGTTTAAGTAGAGGTAATTCACACTCATTCTCCCAGGTTTGGATTAAGTCCCCCTTGCTCTTATTTGTACTACAGAAACTGCAAGGTACTCGGAAACAGAAATGACTCTTCTAGAGGGTGGCTTTCTTCTAATTGCTCTACCTGGGTGACCATCAGGGTTGGGGGCTGGTCCCTTAACAGTGGGTGAGACCTTGCTTGATGTAGTGATAGCAGCACAAGAGTTAATGATGTGGGCACATGTCAAGTCAGCAGGAGCAAGAGGTAGCAACATGATGCTGAGGGTTCGGGACACACTGGGTGCTGCCTTGGAGATGTGTTTTGTTTGGCTACATAGAATGTTTTTTTAAAAACAAAGCCACATTAATAGTAAGCAATTTTACAGACACTTTAAAATTGTCAATTTCTTTCAAACAGAAAAAGATGATCTGGTAGCCTGGGTCTCCATGCCTGTCTAACAGCCATCACCTTGTGAGGGAGGCATGTGTAGGGCCTCCGGCTCCTGGTTGTTTTCTCATCTACTGTCTTTTACTATCCCTTTGTGTTCCCAGAAAAGAAATATTTCTCTCTACTGATGTCTTCAGGAGGGAATGGGAGCAATGGGAGAGAGTGATCTCAGGTGTTAATGCCAAGGTACTCTTCAAGGTGAGACATGCGCCACCACTGATCCTGAGATGCTGGTTTCCTTGCCAGCTAGCTTCTGGACCTATTTGAGCAGGGGCTTATATTAGTACAAATTTTAAACAATAGCGGTTCTCTGGAAGCTCCCTTAGCATCTGTCCTACAGTAGGCTATGAGAAAAGACATCCCAGTTGGGTTCAGTGGCTCAGCCTGTAATCCTGCACTTTGGGAGGCTGAGGTGACTGGATTGCCTGAACCTGCGGGTTCAAGACCCGCCTGAGCAACTTGGCGACACCTCATCTCTGCAATAAATCAAAAATCAGCCAGATGTGGTAGCGCGCACCTGTAGTTCCATCTAGTTGGAATGCTGAGGCAGAAGGATCGCCAGAGCCCAGCAAGTCGAGACTGCAGTGGCCGGGAGCAGCCACTGCATTCCAGATTCCAGTCTGGATGACAGAGTGAGACTCCAACTCAAAAAAAAAAAAAAAAAGAAAAAGAAAAAGAGAAAAGACATCCCATGAAGCTCCAAAACAGGTATGAAGTAGTCCTCAGGAAATGGTCATTAAATTAGCTAACAATGGAGGATGTGGTGAACCTGTTTAGTTCCTTAATTATTGATCAGTATGCAAGAAATGCTTTAGAGTATATCAAAAAATTACTCTGCTGGAATATTTTCAAGGGACAAATCCTTAAGAAATGATTGACTAAAAGGAAACATTGTAATTAATTCTACCTTCCCCCTATGAAACAATGTAGATATGGCATAAGAGAGTACTTGCTCTTCTCCTTCCTCATAACATATCTCAAATCCCGGGTTTATCCAAAAATACAGCATTCAGGGACTTTCCTGCCCCTACTAAACTACTAATCATTAGAGAGAAAGTTGTAATGAAACTTGAGGGAATGGAAATTTCATTGTAAAGACTGTATATGCCCACGTTGTTGTGCAGCTTAAAGCAGCACTCTGAGCTTTGTGTTTGGGGGCCGGGGAAGGTCTTAGCCAAACTTGATCACTAGTCAGCAGGGTGAACTTGGAGAACTGGTGAACATTTCTGTCCCGTATCTTCCATCTAAAGAATACAACAATAGAATAGGCTTCACAGGGTTGTTGGGAAAATTAAGTAAGGCAAAAACAAAAGTGTCTTACAAAGCCTTTACACAAGAAATGGAGGCAAGGAAATAGTACAATGGGCACACTTATCATGATTGCTTCTTTACCCTGACTTAATTACTGATATCCTGCACAAAATATATTCCTTCCTGCACTATACAACCCCTGATTTCAGTTGACAGGGGAGATGGACTTAAGATTAAATCCCCCATTTTCCTTGGCTGATATAACCCAAGTAAAAAGCCTTCTTCTCTGGCCATATTTATCTCGCTGATTAGCTTTGTATGTGGCAAGCAAAGGACCTCAATTAAAACCCTGGCATTTTGGTAAGAGCTAATGACTGTGGTACAGATGTTCCAAAACTCTGAAGAGTGGAGACTGTATTTTAGACAGAGTAAGAAGAAATATGATCTAAGACAATATAAGAAAGATTTAATTAAAATACTGAAATATTAAATTATTGCATTGAAAGTAATGAATTAATTTGTCAAGTATTTTTATATGTGTGTTACAGCAAATTTCATAACTATTTGTGCAGCTTCTATAACTCAGAATTGTGTTCCTGAGATAGTAAGGGACTGGGAACTGGAGGCTCAAATAGATGCTCATTTGAATATAACACTATATAAAATTAGTTCTGTAGTACTGTACTATATAATCCCTGCCCTTTGTTGCATATAAGCTATGCCCTTTGTTGTATGCTTTCTGCCTATGGGGTTCCTTCTGCACCCTTTTTATAATTTCTCTCTCTCTGCATCAGCTGCTGGGAAGGTAAAACAAGGAGGTCGCATTGAAGATGTATGTAACACACTAGCACAGGCTGATATGAATGGAGAGAACATTTCCCCAAAAAAGGAATTCATCAATCTTGATTTTGTCTTACTCATGCAATTACAGCACAACTCCCCTGCCTTGAGGAATGCGAGCAACAGAAAACTGCACAATTATAAGCTAACTTGGCAGAAGATGAGGCATTCACAAATGCCTGAGACTCTCTTAAAAACTGGCCTTTCTCTTTCTTCAGGAGGCAGATAGATCATCCCTCTGGTCAACGCTGACTCTCCTTTCAATCAGGCAAAAAGTTTCAGTCAAGTCCTCCCTGTTTTCAGCTTTGACTAAATTTCATTTATATTGTCTCTATGCTGAAAGCGTTAATTGGCCAGTAATATTCCTAATATAAAAAATATCATTTGGAGGCTTAATTATTTATATTAGTATAATATCTATTCAGTTTTGTGAATTTTAAATAACATATCATTCATTTGAATTTTTGTTTCATTCCCCTGCCTGATTAAAAACAGCAAAATAGCCCGCGGGTTTGTTACCTTCCTAGGCAATTTGGCGAGACCTCATCTCTACAATAAATCAAAAAGTAGCCAGGCGTGGTAGCGCGCACCTGTAGTTACAGCTACTTGGAAGGCCAAGGCGGAAGGATCACCGGAGCCCAGCAGTGGCTGGGTGGCTGGGAGCGTGCCACTGCACTCCAGTCTGGGCGACAGTGAGACTCCAGCTCAAAAAAAAAACACAAAAAAAAGCAGCAAAATATAAAGCATAACAATAAAAATATTCAAAATTCACAAAATTAAATAAGTTAAAGTTACACTTTCGGGTTGAAAAGAGTAGAATGCTTATTGTGTGCGAAAATTATGACAACAGAGGAGATTCTGAGAGTAAAAATTTCTAGAAAACCACCAAAATTCCTGGGAGAATGTGATGCTTTAAAGCCCATGAAATTGGTGGGCTGAAGCCGAGATCTCCAAGGAATAAGAGGAACCAAGTAATGCCTGGGTTCCAGAGTGAAAAAAAAAACAGAAAATGGACTAAGGTCAGTTTGTGACCGGTTGTACAGGTGGGGGTAGAGAAATTTAGAAGGCCCAGGAGGGTGGAGGGCTCTTCAGAGCTGAATGCTGGCTGAGGGGCCAAGATTCGGCCTCTTGGCCTGACTGCCCTTACCCCATCCTCAGGAGCCCTTTGTTATGACAAAGCCACAGCTCTGTGATGCAGGGCTGGGCCCTAGTCATCAGTCCCAAAGGGGATGCCCGGTGCTCAGTTGCTCTAGGGCAACACTGAGATTCAGATGGAGAATCTCGTGCTTGTGTTGGAAAGCGTTAGTGCCAAAGGGCTGAGCCTCATCGCTGCTCCCTGGCTGATGGATCTCGTCCTCACCTTCCTGTGTGCCTTGGGGTTCTTCATGCTGATACTCCCCTACCTCCCTGATAATCTACCCATACCACTACCTGGGAAGAAGAGGAGCATCAAGAAGGAAAGGGGCTCTCAGCCCACACCCCAAAGAGAAAGATTTTTTTTCCTACTCTTATTCTCACTTTTTCAGATCAACTAGAGACACTCTTGGGATGGGAAACCTCTCTATCCTTCTTGAATCAGGTGAGGAAGGCAGGGATTAGAGTGCACAGAGGATTTCCATCTCAAGCTCTCAGACCATCCATGGGGAGAACCAAACACCAAGACTCAGGGGAGGACTGGGTAATCAGAGGGTTGCGATCTCTGTGGGACCACAGAGCTGGGCCCTGGTTCATCAGTTGCCCTCCGATGGCAGATCTCTCAGAACCCAGTTTTATCTGGATGGGATGATCAGAAAGCTATGCTGAGTCCCTGAAAGCCTTTGATCAAAGCCTGGAGTCATCTCTGGCCTATTTAGGAAGCAGAATCATGACTGTTCAGAAGTGCCTATAGGTCTGTGTCTGTGTGTTTCTTGAGAAGAACAGGCATTCAGAGCATCCATGAAGGATATCACATGGAAAATTCCTTCTTAAGTTTTTAAAAGAAGAAAACAAAATACTGCTATATACTTTAAAAATGAATAAAAGGAGAGAAAATAACACAGAGCTCTATGAGCTAAATGTAGAAAGTCGTGTCATCCATGAGCTCTGTATGTCTGCACATTGTCTAGGAAAGAGGCTGAGAGCTAGTTCCAGCCCCTCCCTCTCTCTTGTCTCCCAGTGTCAAATGGGAAAGAGGGTGAGACCCAGGAGGAGCAAGAACAGCACGCTGAAAGGTAAAGTCAGAGATGACACAGTTCTGTCTGTCCCTGAGGAATGAGTCTCCAGGGAAGTCAGTTGCAGATGGGTGAGGGAAGAGCTCTTGGGAAGGAAATTAGAACCCAGGATCTTTCTCAGATTCCATGCTGTAATGAAGCCATGATGCGCCAGGAAACAGTCATTGATCAAGAGGGGTTATGTAGGGGTAAGGGATCAATGACTGCCTGGATGTGAGGGAGTCCTCCAGGTCTGTGGGGACAACTGTTTAACTCAGCTAAGGCTGATTTGTTTATGGGACAACCCTTGTCCGTTCTCCACTTAAGGTAAATGTGAAGACCATGGGGGATGGGTTGGAAGCACTTTGTGAATGATGAAACACTCCCCATCACGGCTTTGCTACCACTGTCATGCCATGTGGTTCTGGACAGGGATACTTGGGGTCCAGGGCTGAATCTCCCAAGCTCTCCCCTAAGAGGACATCCAGTCAGCCTCCTGGGAGATCTCCAGACCCCTCCCTCACCACCATAACCCTCTCTCCTGATTCTCAGCTTGTAGAGATTGCCTGAGGGAGTTGGAGGGGGCTAGGGACCTGATTTTCAGTCTGCAAAGGTGAGGGGCTTTCCCCTTCTCTCCCTTGTCCTCCCTGATACCAGGTTCTAGGATGCAACGCCAGGACCTGGAACTGACCCAGGAGGAGGAGACTATGGGACTAGACGGGATGGGACTAAAGCCCTGGGGACAGGGATTGGCAGAGCTTTGGAAAGTCAGGATGGGGGTAGTGGAGGAGTCACTGGTGCCCACCCTGCTGGGCCTCCTGGCCCTAACCATTCATGGTGGCATCTTGTGCCTCATGTCTCCTGCAGCCACCAGATAAAGACTGCTGGCGGCAGACATTTGTCAGAGCTTCTGACAAGACCCCCGCGATAAAGGTGCATATACCAGGGCCTCCCAGAGCCCACCAGCAGCATAAGGAGCATGTGGAAGACGCTTCTCCCGCCAGCTAGTCACCATCTGCTTCCCCAGCTCCTCTGGCTGAGCACTGTCTGCCTCTGACCTCCACCCTGTCTCCAGACCCTCAAAGAGACCCATCAGACTTGAAGAAAATCCCCCTGGGCCCTGCGCTAGGTCCAGGTCTAGGTCACTGCCCTAGGTCCAGGTAACATTTGGATGCTGCCTCAAATCTAAAGCCTTTAATGAACCATTTTGGCAGACTGGAAGTGCCCTGTTTTTCTGCATCTGGTCAAAGGGCAAATCATAGCCAGAGCATCTTTTTCACAACCCACCAGAAGCTTTTTTCCAGGAGGACCCCAGACATAGGCAGATGGAGGCTGGTCGCCCCACTTTTATCATCCTGGAGAGATGCTAATCAGCAAGAGAGAAGAACTGAAGTTGTGGAAGGAGAAAGAAAAGGAGGGTCAGACTACCCCCTGGGTTTTCTGGGAAATATATCAAAGTTACTGGGCCAAGAATAAGAGCCACTGTGACCCAGGATCCTTCTGGAACATGGCAGATAAACCATAGAAATTATCTGATTCTCAGCAGCTTCCTGGGAGACCCTTTATGGCAAAAATGCAGCCAGCTCTTCTGGGATCTCCCCTCTCTGCACAGTGAGTCCTTGGTGGCCACTGCCTGGATTTCTAAGAAACCTTCCTCCATAAAAATCAGGCTCTGGGTCATTCATTGTCATCCCTAAATATATTCCAGTTCAAACCCAAGAGAAAGTGCCTTTGCAACTTTCCTAAGCACAACTCTGGCCTTATCCTGTGACCAGATTTCAACTTTTGACTGAAACCCAGCTTCAGTCCCATTCTCCACCTCTGGCTTGGATCCAGACTCGGTCTCATTCCCCATGCTCTGTCCCATATTTACCGTGTTCTTCTCTACTCACAAGTAGGTCCTATACAACATCCTGTTCTACATCCCAGGAGAAAGCACAGTCCATCATCCCAACTGAAAATCAGCATCTGGAATGGCCCTTGCAGAAGAGATTGAAGTGGAGGAGGGTTTTACCCTCTCTGCTCAAAAACTCTCAGGCAGACTTTAGCCAACCCACTCCCCACCTATCTCAGGACACCTCAGACTCCCAGAGCCCCAAGTCAGCCTCCAACCTTCCTGGAGATGCCAACAGCCCTGAACACCAGGGGCAACTATAGCAGCATATTGAAAGACGTTTCATCAAAGATGAACACAGGTCTGGCACTCCCTGCAGATGCTAGCCACCTGGGAAACCTATGCAGCCTCAGGACAAAGTCCAAAGATGTCTCAGGGAAAAGACAATCAGAAAGCCCCACTGTCCTCCCAGTCTCCTTAACTTGCCTGTGAGAGCAATAAGAATGTGCAGAAGATGCGGTCCAGGCACTCTGGAAGTTTCTCTGAGAAGCCTTCCATAAGTTTCCAGTAAACCAGGACCCAAGCCAGTTTCAAGTTCAAGAAATGGAGAGGATCCCAGAAGATTCATGCAGATGTTCAGGAGTCACCTCAGTGAAGATTCTGGAAGAAGATAAAGAGGAGTCAGGAAGTGACTTCAGAAGGCCCCAGAAATATGAATCTGGGAATGAGTTACCCAGGGGCTTACAGAAGAAGCACTTGGAAAAATCCCTGTGGCAGTAAGTTGGGGGAATTCAGCCAGGCCATGATCACTGTTAGAAGATTCAATCCTGGTTTACTGTCAACCATGCTGTTCCAAAGTATGACACCCCCCCAAAAAAACTGGGAATCTAGCATCCTGGAGGGGTCAGAAACTCAGTGTGAATACATATCAGGAGATTTCCTTCCTCGATCCCTGCACCCAACATATGCTTTAAACGCATGTAAGATTTCAGGTGAGGCACAGGTGGAGTACTAACCTCCAGTCCCTGGAGGTTCCAACACTCCACATCTCCCTCCTGGGCCACCTGTGAATCGGGGGCCAAATCCATAGCCAAGGCTGCCAATTTCCTAAGAGAACCATCTCAGAAAGGTCCAGAAGGAAAGGGTATGACAAAAAAGCCAGTCGCTGTTGGCAGCTGGCCAAGGAGGTCCACTGAGCGTTAGGGATCAGGAAGGGCCGTTGACCTCGAGATCACTAGGATGTGTTCGGGAGCTGTTGACTCCATTCCCTCTCTCCTTTTCCACTTGGCACTGCAATCAGAAAAGGCTCCTGCTGGCTCTAACAGAGGACTTTGAAACCAGAACAAACACAGCTAACTTGGGAGTCTATTGTTCCCATTTTCCATGGTTTGTGGTTTTTGCTTTTAAACAATTTGAACTTTGAGTCACATTGAGGAGCCTTAGTGCAGGTCACAGGTTCTCCTGATGCAATTTTAGAAATTTATAGATATAAGTTTTAGAAAATAGTTTATATAGATTAAAGAAAATTTAAGTAACCATTTTATTGTAGAAATGTGGTTAGTTTAGTTTGATTCAGGGGGGCCAGTGAAGTTTGAATTAGGCCAGCTGGTGTTAGGAGAGTGTAGCAGCAATTGTGTTTAAAGAAACTAGCTTGAATTAGTACAGAATAGTAGAAGTTAATAATTCATTATGGTGGTTTTGGGTTTAGACATTGAGTGATGTTATTTCAAGATGATGTAGTTGCAATACAATTAAGGGCACATAGGAAACTGGTTTGGGGAACATTAAGCAACCATAAGAAACAAAAAGACAATTTGTAGTTGTTCTTCCTCATGTTCTTCCTTATGTATGAAAAAGCATTTGCTTGAGATTGGGGAGTGTCCTTTGTGCACCTGGACCTGTTCATGTGAAAGGCACATGCTAACTTTTGTGTTCTGTGATGATGACTTTGCAGTTTGGGGATAAAAGCCCTTGGATAACACTCAATAAACGGCTTCTGCTCAACCTTAAACAGGAGTCCACTTTCTTTTCCCCCACTTTCTTTCTCCCCCCTTTCTTTCTCCCCTCTAGTCACTGATGCCGTCTCACCTCCAAGAATCTGTGGCCCTGCTAGAGCTGGACTCTGGCAAGTCCCGATCGTGAATAGTCCTCTCTCTGTCCCCCAACTTGCATGTGTGGAAAACTAGAGTGCCCTGTGAGGAAAGTCATCTGGTGACACTCATGAGAGCTCAGAGGTCCCTGTGATTGGACAGGAGGGCTGGTGGCCTTCTCAGTCATGCCCATGTTGTTTTGTAGGCAGAATCTGGCACAGTAAGACACTCCACAGATCTGGGAGAGTCAGCCCAGAGCTGAGATTAAGTTCCCCTGTGGCCAGGAAGGAGCCATGGGAGGAGAGGGACAAAAACCCTCCCCACAAAAACCCTGCTGTAGCAGAGCAATGCTGGAGCTCAGCATAGGGTCCCAGACTGTGAGGGCTGAAGATCCCATAGAGACAGTGGAGGCCAAGGAGGCAAAGACCACTGGTTGGAATGTCATCTTGGGAGCCAGTGTCATGGCAAACTCCCAAAACATGAATGTGGATCTGAGAGGTTCAGGATCTCTGGGGATGAGGAAAGTCCCCCATTTTCTAGAACTGCTTTCACTCAGGATCCAGGGGAGCTATGCCCCAAAGCACAGGTTGTCAGCACATTTGAGCCCGCAGAGAAGGAGCCTCCAGGCTGTGCCTCTGGTGTTCTCCTGTGAGATTGGACCACTGGTCTGTTCCTTCAAGGCTACTGCATGGATATGTTTCCTGCCACAGACATTCTGCCTTCTCAGGATCCTCTATCTAGTTCCCAAAGTGTGTCCAGTAGGAACAGGACAGATCCCAGTGGCTCTGTGAGCATCTGGAGAAGGGAGGGAGGAGCCAAAGGCAGTGGGACCTGGAAGCCCCAAAGTCAAGGTCCCATGGAGGAGTCAGAACAAGATACTGGGCCCTCTTGACAAAAAAGAAGGCAGTGGGATACCCAAAACTGGGGATCAAGAGCCTGAAAGACCCACAATCTTCCAAGTCAGTAGGCAGAGTCATCCTGCCCAGGTCAGAGAAATAGGAGACACTCATAGAAGCAAATATGCGCAACTCTTGCCAGAGAAGGTACAGGCACCTGCAGAAAGCCTCTGGAAAAGGGTAAGTTTCCGTCGGCAGTATTAACCCCAATAAAAAATGTCAAGGGCATTTGTGTTGGACAGATCCTAGTTGAAAAATTGGGGCTTGCGCATGGTTATAGATCCTAGGAAATGAATTGGCAAAAAGGAGAGCTCCAAGCCCGGGTAGCTGGGAGTTCCCACTACCACAACGGTCCCACCCATCCAAAGCAAAGGACAAGCAATACGATTTGCAGCCACCAAGCCTTATCCAGAAGGGTGAATTGCCAGACCCCTCACTCATCATGATTGCTTTCTTGCCGTGCCTTAATTACTGATTTCCCACAGAAAATTACATTCTTTGCTGCACTATAGGCACCTCCAATTTGAGTTGGCAGGGGAGATGGACTTGAGACTAAATCTCTCATTTTCCTTGGCTGATATCACCCAAGTAAAAAGCCTTCTTCTCAGTGATTAGCTTTATATATGGCAAGCAACAGGACCTCAGTTAAAACCATGGCATTTTGATAAGAGCTCATGATTGTGGCACAGATGTTCCAAAACTCTGAAGAGTGGAGACTAAACTTTAGACAGAGTAGGAAGAAATATCCTCAAGACAACATATGAAAGATTTAATTAAAATGCTGAGATGTTAAATTCCTGCACTGGAAATAATGAATTCGTTTTTCAAAGTGTGTGTTTGTGTGTGTGTTACAGCAAATTTCGTAACTATGTATGCAGCTTCTATAACTCAGAATTGTGTTCCTGAGGTAGTAAGGGAGTACTATTTTGGGACAGGGACCAGAGTCTCACAGAGATGCTCATCTCTATATAACACTATGTAAAATTAGTTGTGTAGTACTGTACTATATAATCCCTGCCCTTTATTGCATGTAAGTTATGTCCTTTGTTGCATGCTTTTTGCCTATGGGTTTCCTTCTGCCTCCTTTTTATAATTTCTCTCTCTGCATCAGCTGCTGGGAAGGTAAAGATACACTAGCACCGGCTGGAATGAATGGAGAGAACGTTTCCCCAAAAAGAGCTACAATAGATCAAAAAATCAGCCGGGCATGGTAGCGCATACCTGTAATTCCAGCTACTTGGAAGGCTGAGGTAGAAGGATCGCCAGAGTCCAGCAGGTCGAGGCTGCAGTGGCTGGGAGCAGCCACTGCACTCCAATCTGGGAGACAGAGTGAGACTCCAACTCAAAAAAAAAAAGAAAGAAAGAAATTGATCAATCTTGACTTTTTTAGCTTACTCATGCAATTATAGCACAACTCCCCTGCCTTGAGGAATGCAAACAACAGAAAACTGCACAATTATGAGCTAACCTGGCAGAAAATGAGGCACTCACCACATACTTGAGACCCTCTAAAAAAACTGGCCTTTTTCTTTGTTCAGGAGGCAGCTATATCATCCCTTTGGTCAACGCTGACTCTCTTTTCCCTCAGGCAGGAAGTTTCAATAAATAAGTCTTGCCTGTTTTTAGCTTTGGCTCAATTTCATTTCTATTGTCTCTACACTGAAAGCTTTAACTGGTCAGTAACATTCCTAATATTAAAAAATATATCTATTCAGTTTTGTGAACTTTAAATAACATATCATTAATTTGAATTTTTGCATCAGTCCCCTCCCTGATTAAAGACAACAAAAGTGAATGTAAAGGGAAACAACTAAAAAAATTCAAAATTCACAAAATTAAATAAGTATAAAGTTACACTTTTGGGTTGAAAAGAGTAGAATGCTTATTGTGTGGGAAAATTATGACAACAGAGGAGATTCTGAGAGTAAAAATTTCTAGAAAATCACTAAAATTCCTGGGAGAATGTGATGCTTTCAAAGCCTATGAAATTGGTGGGCTCAAGCCCAGATCTCCAAGGGATAAAAGGAACCAAGTAATACCTGGGTTCCAGAGTGAAAAAACAGAAAATGAACTAAGGTCAGTTTGTGACCGGTTGCTCTGGTGGGTTTGGAGGAATCTAGAAGGCCCGGGAGGTAAGGGCTCTTCACCGCTGAATGCTGGGTGAGGGGCCAAGCTTCAGGCTCTTGGCCTGACTGCCCTTACCCCAACCTCAGGAGTCCTTTGTAATGAGAAAGCCACAGCTCTGTGATGCAGTGCTGAGCCCTAGTCATTAGTTCCAAAGGGGATGCCCGGTGCTCAGTTGCTCTAGAGCAGCAATGAGATTCAGATGGAGAATCTTGTCCTCACATTGGAAAGCGTTAGTGCCAAAGGGCGGAGCCTCATCACTACTCCCTAGCTGGTGGATCTCGTCCTCACCTTCCTGTGTGCCTTGGGGCTCTTCATGCTGATACTCCCCTACCTCCCTGATAATCCACCCATACTACCACCTGGGAAGAAGAGGAGCATCAGGAAGGTAAGGAGCTCTCAGCCCAGACTCAAAAGAGAAAGATTTTTTTTTTCCTACTCTTCTTTTCACTTTTCCAAATCAATTAGAGATGCTCTTTGGATGGGAAATCTTTCTATCATTCGAGACTCAGGTGAGGAAGGCAGGGTTTAGAGTACACAGAGGATTTCCATCCAAAGCTTTCAGACCATCCATGGGGAGAACCAAATACCAAGACTCGGGGGGACGACGGGGTAATCAGAGGGTTGAGATCTCTGTGGGAGCACAGGCCTGAGCCCTGGTTCATCAGTCACCCTCCAGTGACAGATGTCTCAAGATGGGATGATCAGAGAGCTGTGCTGAGTCCCTGAGAGCCTCTGATCGTAGCCTGGAGTCGTCTCTCGTCTCTTTGGGGAGCAGAATCCTGACAGTTCAGAGGTGCCTGTAGGTCTGTGTCTGTGGGTTCCTTGAGGGACTCAGGGCCTCCATGGTGGATGTCACATAGAAAATCCCTTCTTGAGTTTTTTAAAAAAGAAAACAAAATACTACTATGCACTTTAAAAGTGAGTTAAAGGAAAGAAAGGACACAAAGCTCTATGAGCAACATGTAGAAAGTCGTGTCATCCATGAGCTCCATATGGCTGCCCTTTGTCTAGGAAAAGAGGCTGAGAACTGGTTCCAGCCCCTCCCTCTTTCTTGTCCCTCAGTGTCAAATGGAAATGAGGGGGAGACCCAGGAGGAGCAAGAAGAACAGCACCCTGAAAGGTAAAGTCAGAGGTGACCCAGTTCTGTCTGTCCCTGAGGAATGAGGCTCCAGGGAAGTCAGTTGCAGAGGGCTCTGGGAAAAGCTATTGGGAAGGAAATCAGAACCCAGGAAGTTTCTCAGATTCCATGCTGGAATGAAGCCATGATGGACCAGGAAATAGTCATAGGGGTGATGTAGTGGTAAGGGACCAATGACTACCTGGATGTGATGGAGTCCTCCAGGCCCATGGGGACAACAGTTTAACTCAGCTAATACTGATTTGTCTAGGAAACAACCTTTGTCCGTCCCCCACTCAGGGCAGCTGTGAAGACCATGGGGGATGGATGTGGAAGCAATTTGTAAATGACCAAACACTCCCTATCATGTCCGTCATTGGAGGGGTGTGTGGGATTGGCAGTTGAGGGAAACTGTCCGGGGAGCAGGAGTGGGATTGGCAGTTGAGGAAAACTGTCAGGGAAGGGGGGTACAGGTTGGTAGTTGAGGGAAACTGCTAGGGAAAGACGGAGGTGGGATTGACAGTTGAGGCAAAATGCCAAGGGAGGGGGGTGGGATTGACAGTTGAGGGAAACTGCCAGGGAAGGTGGGAGGTGGGATTGACAGTTGACTGCAGTTGTGGGGGGATTGGCAGTTGAGGGAAACTGCCAGGGAAGGTGCGAGGTGGGATTGACAGTTGAGAGAAACTGCAGTTGTGGGGGGATTGGCAGTTGAGGGAAACTGCCAGGGAAAGGGAGCGGGAATGGGACTGGCAGCTGAGGGAAACTGCCAGGGGAGGTGGGAGGTGGGACTGGCAGTTGAGGGAAAATGTCAGGGGGTGCTGAGATTGGCAGTTGAGGGACACTGCCAAGGGAGGAGGGAAGTGGGATTGGCAGTTGAGGGAAACTGCCAGGGGAGAAGGGGGTGGGTTAAGCAGTTGAGGGAATCTGCCAGGGAAAGGGGAAGTGAGATGGGCAGTTGAGGAAAACTGCCAGGGGAGGGGAGAGGTGGGATTGGCAATTGAGGAAAACTGCCAGGGGAGGGAGGGGCACACATCATCAGCAAGGGTACATGCAGCATGAAGATTTGTATACCTAACCCAGAACTGTACCCCACATCTTTGAAATAAAAAATTAAACAGAAAATACAGTAAATGCACCTAGTATACTTAGAGTCATCACAGCTACCCTATTTGAAACATGCTCAAAACACTTTAGCTCACAGTTGGGCAAAATCATGACATGAAACCTATTTTATAATGTGTTAAATATCTCATGTAATTTATTGGATACTACTAAGAGTGAAAAACAGAATGGCTGTGTAGTTATTCAATGTACAGTTTCTACTGAATGTACATTGCTTTCACACCATCCTAAAGTTGAAAAACCATGTCAATACATCCTCTGTACTGTGCAATTGCAGTCAAATATCTTGTACATCTTCAAATATACTCAGCTATGATAGTGTTTTCCAAAGTGGTTGTACCAATTTACCATGAGCAGTAAAAAGTTTCAGGCGTGCCATCACATAGTGTCGTCTTTCAAAAATGTGCCCAGTTGGGTGGTTGGAAAATGATATCTCATTGTATTTTAATGTTTGGCTTCCTCATTACTAGGGTTGTAAACAGAGATAGCTACTTTTAGTTAGCGGTAAATAAATGCCATACGAATAAACAGGTCAAGGAGGTAAAGAGTGGGAGCAAGATAGTTCAGAGGAAGGGTCAGGGAATACCTCCTTCTGGAGGGTATTTTACATTGAGTCGTGAGTGACAAAATGAAGAGAGCCGGGGGGAGGTGAAAAACGGCTCTGAAGGCAGAAAGAGTGGTTTCCAATTTCTGTAGGTAACTTAAAACTTTGGGTTTATGCTAATGAATAAATTAATAGGTATTCATAAGATAACGAGGTTATTTCCAAATAAGATGGAAAATGTAAAATTAATTACTAAGTATGATTTTTCATATGCTTTTTGCCTCTTATTTTCATTGGCACACAAAGGCTACAATTCCTTTACTTCACTACAACAACATTCTTTATTAATACTTCTTTTTCATTTCTGGCATCCCTCTTTTAAGATGCCTGATCTGCAGGACTCTAAAATAACAGACTTTTGCCACTGCCTCTCAACAGACGGTGCGAATGACTGTTCAGGATCAATGACAAACAAGGATCCTCAAGAGACTGTTTCTTAGGCCCTTCTTCACTCATGAGGTTTACGATTGCTTCTGAGCTGTTCCCCAATTAATGATATTCACCTGTCTTCAATAAAAGTGAAGTTGACAGTGTTGAATTGTCACTGTGCCTTGTGGTCCCAAAAAACTGAAGGAAGCCCATCCCTGTTATTTCATTTTCTGAAATTTCCCCAAGATTTTGTGTTTCTAGAAATAGCTTACCACAAAAAACCACCCTTTTCCATCTCACTGGAATAGACTCCTTGTTCCTACTTTCTCAGACTTCTCAGAGGACTTGCACATGGCTTCCTTGTTCACCTGTGACCGGGAAAAACACCAACTTTTCTTCTTTTACTTAAATCTGCTGATAAGGCCAAACAATGACTTCTCAACTCCCCATTCCTTGTCTCATAAATAATTAGCTGAAATCAGAACCGTTCTCTTGAAACTACCCAACAAGATAAGCATCTTCTGTTTATTTCCAACTGAGCCTAATCCTGGTTGCAAGACAATTTCAAACTGTAAATTGCTCCATCTGTAACTTTTATACTTCACCCTATGAATGTCTAAGACAAAACCACCCTGTTGAGAAACTGATTTTCAGAACTGAGTTGCTCTTCTTATTGTAATAGTTTGAATGAAATCCATTTCTAAAAAAATAAATAAGAAAATTCATGTTCATTTGTGTCTTTGACAATATGAATAAAGGCATATTTATTTATTTATTTATTTATTTTTTTTTGAGTTGGTGTCTCACTCTGTCGCCCAGACTGGAGTGCAGTGGCCGCTCCCG
>NW_007233522.1:47332-50970 GCF_000164805.1 Carlito syrichta | reverse complement strand
AGCTGATTTTTTGATTTATTATAGAGATGAGGTCTCGCTGCCCAGGCGGGTCTCGAACCCGCGGGCTCAGGCAATCCACTCACCTCAGCCTCCCAAAGGCGCGGGATTACAGGCTGAGCCACCGAGCCCGGCTAGGCATATTTATTTATAAATTTACTGTAAGCATGTTCTGTTACCTACATTAAATGGAGGTTCCATGTCTGGTGAAGGCACCTGGAACACTGCTGCCTCCAAAAGAGTATACTGTTCCTCACATTACAGAAAAGCAGAAGAAAACAAGAGCAAGGAGAGCCCAGAAAGCTCCAGAGTCTGAGGGCCCGGTAAGCCCAAGTCCCAGAGAGAGAGTCGGAGCACAAGAGCCTGATCCCAAAGCTGCGGAGAGGGTTAGGGGAGACCAGGGAGAGAGAAAGAAGTGAGGAGGGTGGTGAGCAAGAATGAAAAAGGGAGGGGAAGAGAGAGAAGAGATGAAGGGGTAGGGGGAAGCCAGATGGAAAGCAAGAGCATGAGCAAGAATGAAAGGGGAGAGAGAGGAGGGAGTGCAAAAGCAAAGCAGAGGGAGCAAAGGGAGAAAAGATAGAGATGCCAGAGAGGAAGGAGGTGGGAGAGCAAGAGGGAGAGGGATGGATGCGGGGGAGAGAGCAGGAACTTGCGGGGGGGAGGAGAGTAGAAGGAAGGGGAGAACAAGAGGGAGAGCGGGGAGCGAGAGGGGAGAGACAAGGGGCTGAGAGAGTCCATTTTCACAGCCTTCTTGCAGTAGCATTAATTCTTTCATGAGGGTGGAGACTTTATGACCTAAAACCTCCCATTAAGTTCCAACTCTCAACACTGTAGCATCCATCGGGGGGATTATTTTTCAACATGAACTTGGGAGGAGACAAAAACATACAGAACAATTTGGCGGGACCTCGTCTCTACAATAAATCAAAAATTAGCCGGGCGTGGTAGCGTGCGCCTGTAGTCCCACTACTCGGAAGGCTGAGGTGGAAGGATCCCGGAGCCCAGCAGGTCGAGGCTGCGGTGGCCGGGAGCAGCCACTGCACTCCAGTCTGGGCGACAGAGCGAGACTCCAACTCAAAAAAATATATATACATATATATACAGAACATAGCAGGAAGGCTCCAGGTATGCTCTAACTGGTGACTATTTCTCCAGCATAAGGAAGCTGGGGTGGGTAGCTGGAAGTAGAGCATTCTGCGTGATTCAGGATAGACATTTGCCCCTTTCTTGTTGGTGCTGAGTTGGAAGCATAAGAAACAGGAAAGCTGGTGTACACAGACCAGGTTCTGGCTCTTCTGGGCTGATTGATACAGAGGCTATGGTCTATGGCATGCATGGCTGATCATTGCTCTCAGGAGCCTGGAATATGCCTCTACTGATAACTTATACTGCCCACAGAATTAGCACAGTAAATTCTTTAACAAATATACATGTGATTGGAATTTGGTGGAGAAAGCATTTGAGAAGGGGCAGCATCACCCTATTATTAGCAAATATAAGTTTCTATAAATTAAACACCTAAATGATTTTTCAGTTCCATTTGCCCCCTTTGATCTTGCCCTTATTCTGGGAGTTTTCTACTTTACTTCATACTCTCCTATACCCTATGAACCCACTTGGCCTGTGTTTTCCCATCTCCTTCTCCAGCTCTTACAGGCCTGAAGTTCGGCTGCCCTCAGTGATCAATTCACAGATCCCAGGATAGAGAAACAATGGGTATTAGTGGTCTCAAGAACATCAGTGGATTTCTACTTAAAAAGGCCTTTGAAACTCTGGGGTGAATAATTTCCTAACCTAGAAATAGTTTCCCAGCTAGAATAGAAAATAAAAATGTGACCTCCTCTGAACACTCCATCAAAAAGATACTGCAGGGAGGGCCCCAGCAAACAGAAAAATAAGATCCAGGATCCATGAAAATGGCATTCAACACAAGAGACAGAGGAAGGAATCCACAAGCTGAGAGAGCAGGAAGAACTCAGGAGGACAGCTATATGGCAAACTTCAAGACAAACCACTCAGTGGACATAGGGCGTCAGAGAGCTCAAAGATGATTACCTGAAGCGTGTTCATGAATTGAGAGGCTATCAACACATAAAGAATGTTTGTGATTGAAATAATGATGGCTGCATGAGTAATGACGGGAAAAAAAAAAGACTACTGCTACCTGCAGAATCTCCCTTAAAAAACAGGAATTCTACATGTTCCAATGTTTCTTAAACTTTCTATTATCAAAAAGAATGAGTGAAACTGGCATTGAATTGATCCAAGCATCAGATGAAATGCTTCTCATGTGCTGTAACCTAGAGGACACAGAGCACTGAGCAGTGACCCTTAGGTAAAACGCTTGCTCTTCTTTCTGTTTTAGTCTGTCTGCATTGTACAGTGATCATCATATTCATATGTGGCACCATAAAATTATTTATACCTGTGTACGAACATTGCTTCACAGTATAAATCTTACAAGTCAGCGTGTACAAGGTAAAAAATATGCCATCTGCTTCCATTATTTTTTACTTAAAATGCAAAAAAAAAAAAAAAAAAAAAGATGCATGATATTTGTCATAACCATCATCATTTTTAGCCACCTGTAGAATGCCTACTGTCCCAGGTTACTTTGTGGATGTGGTAAACAAAATGTCAAAATTGTGTTGATTCAATCTTGAGTTACATTAAAACATTATATTGATATTATCTGTACAAGGAGATTTTTTATTGTTGACTTTTTAATTACAAAGTGTTATAATGTTATTAATACACTTAGCAATTCCATGGTCTAAGTTCTAATAATTTCTATTTTATAGATAAGCTGAGTGTTTATAATGCTAAGTAAAAAGTTTATCAAATAAAAGATGAGTCTTAAAACCTGATTTTTTCCTTTACCTCAAGCTCTATCATGCTTCTTTCAATCACTTGAAAAGAAACAAAACATAAGCATTCATCTTGTTGCTCGATTAGCAAGAAATAAAAACCTGAGACCAAATAATTTGACAGATGCTCCAGAAAATTGACTGAGCCAAATAAATGAGATCATGTAAACATTCTAAACAGTGCAAAGTTGGAACAAGCAGGTGTGGAACTGAAAAAAATTAAAGAAAACACTTTTAGGAAATACATTGCTTCAGGATAGAGGAACGCTTTTTTTTAGAAACACAGAATATTCTCAAATCTCATCTTTGTCATTTCTTAGTTTTGTTGTGTTTTTTTACTTTTGGAGTAATTTTGCAATAAAATCAGAAGTGTCTATATCTATTATTTGTTGTTTTTCTGTAATTTTATTATCAATTATTTATACTAGTATGTACTCAGGGACATTAATTTTATTCTTTGACTTAGTCTGTACTAGGTTGGGTTTTTTTAATCAATTTAAAAGTTTTTCTGGTCTTTGTTTGGGCTGTACGCTATTCAAACTGTGGCTAAGTAAACAAATGCTGAGTTTCTATTTCTCTATAGTTACCTGTTGTTCTCTGGATTTTGGGGGGGGGGGGTTGGGTTTTTTTGGTTTTTTTTTGAGTTGGAGTCTCACTCTGTCTCCCAGACTCTGGAGTGCAGTGGCTGCTCCCGGCCACTGCCGCCTCGACCTGCTGGGATCTGGCGATCCTTCCGCCTCAGCCTTCCAAGTAGCCGGAACTACAGGCGTGCCC
>NW_007233522.1:0-47312 GCF_000164805.1 Carlito syrichta | reverse complement strand
CCGGCTGATTTTTTGATTTATTGTAGAGATGAGGTCTCACTGCCCAGGCGGGTCTTGAACCCACGGGCTCAGGCAATCCACTCACCTCAGCCTCCCAAAAGCGCAGGATTACAGGCTGAGCCACCGAGCCCGGCTATTCTCTGGATTTCATGTTGGTTGATTTTCTTGTGACTTTGTTTCTCTGCAGGATTTAAGAAAAGTTATTTATTTTCAGAAATGCTCTTTCTAGCTCTCTACATCTCTGAAGTCAATGTTAAACTTCTAATATCTTTTAGAAACACATTTTAATTTAATCATAAAATATCTGAGAAAAATACCTGGGAAAACACAATTCAAAAACTCACATGAGAATAATAGATGTTTAATTGTTGCAGGAAAATTGTGAGAAAACAGAGAGACAATGACCAAGGCTATCTTAGGAAGTATCGGTTTATTAGCATCGGCACGACTCAGTGGGCTAATGCTCCAATGCTGAGCAACTTGGAGAGAAAGGAGAGGGATTTTATCTGTTATTTTAGGTAAGGGTGGGGGTCGGGTTGTATGGCTATGCATTTTTCTTTGAAATGTGCAAATGTGTAGTACTTAACAAAACCAGATTTTCAAAGAACAAATTGTCTTCAGGATATACATAACATGCAGGGGTGGTAAACTGATAACTTCACAAAGAGAGGATTTGGGGTAAGATTGTGAATTGTTCACTATCTTGCATTTCCAGGAAAGCAGCCCCTGGCTATTTGGTTTTCTCAAGCAAAACATGTATAGCAGGTTTTTAGAGTTTGCAGATTGATCTCCAAAAAGGAATAATTTTAACTGTTTTTAGCCCCTCTCTGCCACATTCCCCCCTTTGATGCTTGACCCATAATGGGTTAAGAACATCATGTTCAATCTGGTGCATTAACGTTATGTGGGCCACAGTTTTTCGTTCAACAACTGTTTCCACAAACTTAGAAATGGAGCTCATAATTATTGGGGCTATGCAAGGGAGGAAAAGACAAGCTCCCATCAATAGGACTACAGATCCAATAATGTACTTAAATCCTTCCAGATCTGAGAACATGTTTTCAAACCAATTGCCAATTTTTATGCCTTGCCATTTTTGTACTGGGACATGGACAATCTTCTTAATATAAGAAAGAACAGAAATGCTAATGAGACCTTTTCCCAACATGTCCAATTAGTTAGTCCTATAGCAAATAAAGTCAATCCTATAGTTAAAAAAAAATGACAAAGAGTACAGCACTTGGCAAATACAAAGGTTGACAAAGCAAAACAATGACTTGTTAATAAGGTCCGCTGAATTTTTAAGCTGAATTCTCAAGCTTCTGTCGGAACTATTGGCAGAAGCTGGACCCAGCCTATATGAGTTTTTTGCCTGTCGCTGAACTCTACTTTCATAGCAGAGGCTTCTGTTTATCCCCCTTTGTGACTTCATAGAGGAGTTTGGCCATGATGGAGAAGTTAGGTATCCAAATTCTGTAGATCCTCGCAGCCCCCAAAACTTCCGGATTTGACACTGGGTAGTTGGGACTGGAATTGAACACACTGCCTGGTTTCTTAATGGGCCATTGCTGCAAACTAATTTTTGTTAGGTTATTATTATTATTAGCTGTTTGACTTTTCATTCTGAACTTTTGAGTGTACAGATTTAAATGCTTCCAGTTAGTTCCCTGGAGGGGTGAGACCTTTCAGGGAAGCCCAGAGGCTCCTGAGACTAGAAGTTGCCCACAATTTAACACTTTGGGTAATAGAATGTACTGGTATAGGAATAGGACCATTTAAAATACACATTTAGTAAGAATTATTTTGTTACTTAAATAGCAGCCTTAA
The DNA here is from genome assembly GCF_000164805.1 of Carlito syrichta. Taxonomy (NCBI): domain Eukaryota; kingdom Metazoa; phylum Chordata; class Mammalia; order Primates; family Tarsiidae; genus Carlito; species Carlito syrichta. The sequence goes on along the minus strand of NW_007233522.1, from coordinate 45,485 downwards.
GTACTGTACAAGCTTTACTGTCCATTGAGGCTGTTGCTCTGGTCTGGGAACAGGGTCTCTCTGTTCAGGCATATACTTTTCCATTCAGGAATGGTGTATCCAAGGCTTGATGTTTTCAGGCTTTTAATGCAGTAGATAAATGACAACTAGGATGCCTTAGGGTCCCTTTCTCTTTTCTTGCAGCTGTTGTCTGGGTCCTTCCTCTCTTCAATTTTTATCAGCACTTACTCCCTTGGGATGTCTGAGTTTTCCATGGTGCAGGAAGTTCCTAGGGAAGCAAGCTTATGAACTGTGATTATAATTTGTCCCAAATGGACAACATATTCCCTTATGAGCACCTATGTCTGTGGCCCCATTTCCTTCAGAGGCGTAGGAAAAGGCCTACTGTTAAACAATTTTAAAGTTACTTTAATGAATCCCATTTCAGGAACTGACTTGGATCCTGAGCGATGCAATATCAAATACCTATCTTCAGTTTACTTGTGTCTCCAAAGAATTCCTAGTGATTATTATTCTAAATCACAAGTTGAAAGACTGAACTGTCCTAGTCTGATGGAGTTTTCTTTGGATTTTCTGAGGGGTGGGGTAGGCTTCCACTTGGCTTGCAGTAGAATGAAATTTTTAAAATATTTGAATGCCTTCTAAAACCTGCCTATCGGAAATTTATCTATGTCTAGCCTGTGCTAGCTACCCTGCCACAATTATTTATTCTTTAGAGATTTTTTGATCCCATAATCAAATGGGATGCCGAAGGATGAAGGTCCACTTTCTGTAGCTTCTTCAGAGCTGACTGTGGGTAGTCCTGCCTAACCAGAGATCGAAAATCTCTCCCTGTCTTACTTGAGGCATCCAAATCTGTTTCAGCAGTGGCATTGTTCGCAGGCACTGACTGGAATCCTTGCGTGACCATTATGTGGGCATGAAATTACTGAATTCTGGCTTAATAAAAGGAATAAATGAGGGAAACACCTCCTTTAACTAGTGGAACAATTAAGTGAAGCTAGGCATACATTTTGACATTTTTAGGTGGCAGTTGGTTACCTTTTGTACAAAAGTTACAAGACCTAAAGTTATCAGCATAACTTAAATGATAAACTTTAATTTCGATTACTTTATTACAAGTAAGTGCTTTTAGAGTTTTTAGTATATTTCTGGACTATAGTGGCAGCCTGACAAATGGTTTTAGACTATAATTTGAATCAGGCACTTAAGTGAATTTTATATACAACTTGAAGAGAAATCTGAAAATCTTTGGAGACTTGCATCCAGAAAAGACTCTATTATGTCTAGATTGTTTATAGAATTTCTTTCATATATTTTTTCTATAAACTTTTCACATACCATTTTTGGCATGCTTATACCATTTTTTTGACATGTTTGAGTCTTCTATTTTTGTCCTATACTTTTTTTTTACTTTCAGATAACTATTTACTCCATTATAGGACAGAAATTTACCATACAAGATTTTTTCTTAGATAAAATTGTTTTTTTACCATCCTTTTTTTTCTTACTAAAATATTTGTACACCAACAATCTTTTTATATTTTTCCTTTGCTTTTTGATTCCCTTTTTATCTCTTTATAGATAGCCTTTTACAGTTATAATTTGAATTAACCTTTTGGTAGCTTCTGATTAGAGGTTTGGTGAATCATTTAACTCTTGGAACACCTTTAACTACCACTAGAGAGCAGGTGTCAGGAGAAAGAGGTTCAGTATGAGCACAAAGGCTAAAAAGTTAGCATTAGTATTAATTATGAAATTAATTTGGACCCCAGTCACATCAATACAGACCCAAGGGTTCTCTGTGGGGTGATGGCAAACAGAGTGCTGGGCTGGGCTGTGCCCCTCCCGGACCCCTTTAGTCAATGGCCATCATCACTGAGCTAGGTGTCCACCTCCCCCTCCAGGAGAGGCCACACTGGCTCTTTCAGTGGCCTTTTAGTCCGTATGTTGGACAAGGTCTGGGGTCTTAGGCCATTGAGAACAATCAGACTTCAAGTGTCCAGATTGACCACATTCATAGCAACCCCCTTAACAGGTTTATTCTTACCAGATCTCTTTTGGGTGACTGGAGCTTTGCCATTAGTGGCAACTGCCAAGAGGTTTGTCTATTTTTCATCTCACTGGTGCTCATCCTGGAGTCCTTCTCTTTTTCTTGTTCTTTTTTTAAATATTTTTTATTATGGTTTTATAGGGTACAGTTAAGGGTTAGGTATACAATTACGTTTCATTCAGGCACCCTGTTGATAAGAGGTATTTCCCCGTCCTCAGACAGATATTTGCTACTGTTAATCCCATCTCCCTCACCCCCATAGTTTCCCAGTACCGTCAGTCATTTTCTTATAGTATTACATCGGATGTTCAAGGTCCATTATATGAGTGAGAACATGTGATACTCAGATCTTTGTTTCTGTGAGAGGTCACTCAGTATTATAGACTCTAGTTCCATCCAGGTTGCTGCGAAATTCATGATTTTGTTCTTTTTTATGGCTGCGTAGTATTCCATTGTGTATATGTACCACATTTTTTAAATCCAGTCTTGTGTCAGTTGCTAAGAACTTCAGACATTTTCTGCAAGTGGGTGTCTGGTATTCATAGTCCTGAGTTAAGCCTCTGGAGTTGAATATTCAATATACCATAGGATATAATTTTGTTTGCAAAGTAATGCAATACTTTTTTTAAATGCCTTTACATACAGAACTTTTGACCATTTTCCTTCATGTCTACAAAGTGAATTTAATTACCAGATGGTATTAAAGCAAAGTCCTGTTTTTTTCCCCAAACCTTATTATCTGCTAACTTGTAGTGAGTTCAAATTTGATTTTAATACTGCACTATTTTGAAAAATTTTAAACCACTTAATTTTAATTTGTTTCAATTATTTAAAATCTGTCCCATTGGGGTGTCTGAGGGTACAGATTATTACACATTTTCTTGCTCACATTTCTTGAAAACCAGAATTTGTTTTTGCAATTTATTCTTCAAAGGAGAATTCTAAAACAAATAAATAAATAATTAAACCCATAAACAGCAATGCCAGGTATCCCTGGGACCCTGGTGGCTTCTTGCAAGCTGAGAGTCCCCAGCTCTCCCTGAAGTTTTTTTTCTGCTCCAGGACTTTCCAGTGATGCCTACAAAACCCTTTTAATGTGAACAGACCACGTAGATGTAAAATGATCTGTTCCTATTTATTTCTAATTATGAACAGACAAAACTGTCAAAAACCCTAGTGAGTTACTAAATAGTAGTCTTTGTTGTAAGATGTGGACAATCAAGTGAGGGTGATCAGGTCTCACTCTCTGTACCACAGAGTGTGCCTAGTATTTTACCTGTCCCTTAGGAGAAGTACTGAGCTTAGCAAGGTGACTTAATCAGGTGAGAAAGGACAGTTTCCTTGCCTTATTATGTCCTAAAAAGTATTCAGCATTTAAAGCTTTACCAGTCTTGTAAGAAGTGTGCTACTCAGGCATAGCCAAAAACAAACAACAACAACAACAAAAAACAAGCAGTGGTGTTATCTTGCACTACATTTTAAAGTAGGGACTTAGCATACATTACAGGCCTCTAAAGAGATTTCCCAACAGTTTTACAGGGACAAGCAGTTGATTATGATCTTAGGCAAAGCCTAAACCTTTAGAAACAGACGTAGTTTCAATTAACCTGGCTTCTAGCATTTGAAAACAAGAACTGTCTATTCGATCCCTTAGTTGCCAGAGAAAGATTACAAAATTATTTCCTCCAAAGTTAGCGTCAACTTGCTCTAAGTTAACAAAAGACTAGGTAGCATATAAGAGGGATTTCTATGTTTCTTTACAAGTGGATTAGAATGAACTCCTTCAGAATTCATAAGGGAGAACACAGGTTAAGAAAGGGAAAGGGTGTGCTCCTGGGAAGAAATCAAGATAACCAGTAGCATTTTACATGCGCAGCAGGCAACTTTTGCACATCCTTGACAACAAAAGACAGGAATTTTTAACAGTGTCAATGGGTTGGCAGAAACACTACACAAATAAGGGAAGACAGCAACATTTAGGAAAACATAAAATGGCATAAAGAAACATGCGCCAATCAAGTTTTAAAATATGACATGTCCCATTAAACAAAGCATAATAACCCAACCTGTTTTTAGCAGATTCAAAGATGACAGACACACACAAATAAGAGAAAGAGGGGTATGGGATACATCTGTTTTGTTCTCCTCCAGCCATACTCCTTGCAGAGATATTTCAGGCACCTCTTAACAATTGGCAGGTTGGTACAAACCCTAAACCCAGACCAATTCACAAACTTACCCCAAATCCTCCTTGTGAAGTTATTGGTTTACAATCCCTGCTTGTCACATATACCCTGGAGACAGTTTGTTCTTTGAAAATCTGGTTTTGCTAAATATCACCTTGAAAATTCCAAAGAACAATGTATAGTCCTACAACCCGACCCCCTCCCTTACCTAAACTAACATATAAAACCCCTCTCCTCTTTCACCAGGTTGCTCAGTCTTGGAGCATTAGCCCCTTGAGTCATGCCAGTGCTAATAAACTGCTACTTCCTAACATTTCTTGATGCACTGGCTAGGAAAGGGTGAGTTCGGAGATGGTGTGTTCTACCTCCTTTGCCATTGGGGTACGACGTCCGGGGCGCTGGGAGAGGCAATCTTGCCTGGTGCGCAACAGACCTTTTGATCCATAGGGGAGGCTCCTCCCAGCGCACTGAGGCTCAGATCCCAGTAACATAGTAACTCAAAAAGAAGTGAGGAACTGACCTGAGGAGGACCACCCAACGGAAAGGGTAAGAAGGACCACCTGACAGAAAGGGAAAGAACAAGGATCTTTGCATAAACTTGCCAGTAGATGGCAGAAGGGGAGCTTGATCACCTCCCGAAGTCCGTTAGTAGTCTCCAGCCTGAAGGAAAGGATTGAAAGGCAGTGAAAGGAAACAATGCCTAGAGATGAACCTGTTGACTCCTAGGATTAGGGTGAAAGGTTGAAGAATGTGCTGTGTAATTGCATGTGAATGAGACAGGCAGCAGAAGCAGCGCTCTGAATAGGGTTCGTCCAGTCTGGGGGTTTGTACCAACCTGCCAATTGCTAAGAGGTTCCTAAGAGTACAGCTAGAGGAGGACGAAACAGATGTTTCTCATATCCCTCATTCCCTTATTTGTGTGTCTGCCATCTTTGAATTTGATTTAAAAAAAAAGCTGACTGAGTTATTATGTTTTGTTTAATGGGACATGTCATATTTTTAAAACTTGACATGTTGCTGTCTCTCTTTATTTGTGTAGTGTTTCTCCCAAACCATTGACACTGCTAAAATTCCTGTCTTTTGTTGTCAAGAATGTGCAAAAATTGCCGGCCATGTGTGTGAAATGCTACCGATTGAAATCTTTCCTGGGACCACAACCTCTCCCTTCCTTAGCCTGCGTTCTCCTTCATGGATTCTGAAGAAGTTCATTCTAATCCATCTATTTAAAAAGTATAGAAATCTCTCTTATTTCCTACTTAGTCTTTTGTTAACTCAGTGCAAGTTGACGCTAACCTTGGAGGAAATAATTTTGTAATCTTTCTCTGGCAACTAAGGGACTGAATAGACAGTTCTTGTTTTCAAATGCTAGAAGCCAGGTTAGTTGAAAGTGAGTCTGTTTCTAAAGGTTTAGGCTTTGCCTAAGATCATAATCAACTGCTTGTCCTTATAAAACTTTTGGGAAATCTCTTAGAGGCCTGGAATGTATGCTAAGTCCCTACCTTAAAATGTAGTGCTAGATAACACCATTTTTGTTTTGTTTTGGGTTTTTTTATTTTTTTGAATATGCCTGACTAGCACACCTCTTACAAGACTGGTAAAGCTTTAAATGCTGAATACTTTCCAGAGCATAATAAGGCATGGGAACTGGCCATTCCCACCTGATTAAGTCACCTTGCTGAGCTCAGTACTTCTCCTGCAGGACAGGTGAACTAGAAGGCAAATCTGTGGTGCACAGAGTGAGACCTGATCACTCTCAACTAATTGTCCAAGCTTCACAACTAAGACCTAATTTACTAATGTATAAAAACATTTTGTTCGAGACCCACCTGGGCAACTTGGCGAGACCTCATCTCTACAATAAAATTTAAAAAATTAGCCGGGTGTGGTAGCACGTGCCTGTAGTTCCAGCTACTTGGAAGGCTGAGTCAGAAGGATTGCCAGAGTCCAGCAGGTCGAGGCTGCGGTGGCCGGGAGTGACCACTGCACTCCAGTCTGGGTGACAGAGTGAGACTCCAACTGAAAAAAAAAAAACAAAACATTTAAACAAATTTGCCTATTCATAATTAGAAATAATTAGAAACAGATCAATTCACATCTCCATGGTTTGTTCACTCTAAAAGGGTTTTGTACCAGGCCATTTTGTAGAAATCATTGGAAAGCCCCAAAGCAGAGAAAAGCTTCAGGGAGGCCTGGGGACACACAGCTTGGAAGAAGACATCAGGGTCCAAGGGATACCTGACTGCTGGAGTCCAGCTCCAGGAGAGAGTCAGGGCTTGAGATGGGGAATTGGGAAGCGGCAAATAAGAAAAGACGAAAACGACAGGAATCCTCTTCCTGGGGAGAGCTCAAGACTCTGCCAATTTTTATTTACTTTTCACAAGCTTATATAGGCTTTTCACTCAGCCCTGTACCCACAAATGTATCTTATGTTGCTAACTAAACACCCACGTACATCCTTTTTGCACTCACAATAAGGTTGACCTTTAACAATTTCAGCCACAGATGGTGTTTTTCTTAAGTCAAACATTTATGAACATCCTGGTTTTCTTCCTAACATTCTCATAACTATTTCCTATTATAGGTCTATAATATCCTTACCCTATAAAGCTAAACCTTAACCCTAAGTCTTATTTAACTTACTTACTACTATATATTTATATTAATCTTATTTCTATCCTTATGTCTCTATATTTTCTTTACTATCACTTATACAATTATATATCTCTTATCTTACTAGTTTATCTTATCTTACTATCTAATTGTTAATATTCTAAATTCTATCATCATTAAACTACTTATTTAATCCTAAAATATTTTGACCTATTTTTTATCTCAAACGGTTGTTTTCCACCAGCTCTTAGCTGGGGTCTGTTGCTTACGAGGAAGTGGCCGACTCGTACTTCTTGGCCTCCTGCTGTTACTGAAAAACATCCTTACACACCCTAAGGGGCACCCTTTCTGCTACAATCTCACCTCCATTATGCCTATGTATAATTTTTGCTGTCAAATGCCATCATCCATCTGCGCATCTATTATCTCAATTAAAGAGGGAACATTCTCAAGCCTATGCACGCAATCCTTCAAAGTTAGGGAAGGTCCGTCAACAGGATCCATGGGGCTTTGACTCCATCATGGCCGCATTTTACTGGGGCCTTGTTCTCAACTGGCGTTTTTTCCTGTTTTCAGGTCCCTTTTACCTTACTTTTACTAGTGATTGTGGCTCCCGACACCTGACATTGCTGTTTATGACTTTATTTATTTATTTATTTTAAAATTCTCCTTTGAGGAATAAATTGCAAATGTTCAAAGGCAAATTCTGGGTTTTCAAGAAACATGAATAAGAAAATGTTTAGTTATCTGCACTCTCAGACACCCCAATAGGACAGATTTTAAATAATTGGGGAAAACTAGAATTTTGTAGTTAAAAAAAAATTAGTGCATTATAAAGTCAAATTTGGACTCACTACAAATTAGCAGATAATAAGGTTTGAAAAGAAACAAACTTTGCTTTAATACCATTTGGCAATTAAATTCACTTTGTAGATATAAATGAAAATCATCAAAAATTCCATATATGAAGATATTTTTAAAACTTATTTCACTACTTTGCAAACAAAATTGTATTCTATAGGATATTAAATGCCCAATTCCAGAGGCTTGACTCAGGACTCTGAATACCCAACTCCCAATTATAGAAAACTTCTGACGTTCTTAGCAACTGAGACATTAAGGAAAAAAGAGAAGAACCCCAGAATGAGCACCAGCTAGATGAAAAGTAAACAAACCTATTTGCAGTTGCCACTAATGACAAGGCTCCAGCCACCCAAGAGACCTGGAAAGAATAGACCTGCTAAGGAGGATGGTATCAGTTGCTATGAATGTGGTCAATCTGGGCACTTGAAGCCCAATTGTTCCTGATGACCTAAGCTCCCAGGACCTTGTCCAACATGCTGACTAAAAGGCCACTGAAAGAGCCAGTGTAGCCTCTCCTGAAAGGGGATGGGGAGATCACCTAGCTTGGTGATGGTGGCCATTGACTGAAGGGATCTGGGGGCTACAGCCCAGCCCAGAGCTCTGTTTGCCATCGCCCCAGAGAATCCTTGGGTCTGTATTGATGTGACTGGGGTCCAAATTAATTTCTTAATTAATATTGAGGCTAAATTTTTAGCCCCTGTGCTCATACTGAACCTCTTTCTACTGACACCTGTTCTCTAATGGGAGTTAAAGGTGTTCCAAAAGTTAAATGATTCATCTAACCCCTGATCAAAAGCTACTAAAAGGTTAATTCACATTATAACTGTAAAAGATTATCTATAAAAAGGTTTAAAAAAAAAAGAAAGAAAAAGGCAAAGAAAACATATAAAAAGGTTGTTGTTGTACAAATGTGGTTTTGGTAAGGAAATATATATATAATTTTATCTAAAAAAGTTACTATAAAAATAAAGAAGTATAAGACAAACATAGAAGGTTCAAACATGTCAAAAAGTGGTATAAACATGTCAAAGATGGCATGTGGAAGGTTTATGAAAAACATGTATAGGAAAAATCCTATAAACACTCTAGACATAATAAAGTCTTTTCTGGGTACAAGTCTCCAAACATTTTTGGATTTCTTTCAAATTCTATATAAGATTCATTAGAGTGCCTGGTTCAAATTGTAGTCTAGAATATTCTATCAGGCTACCACTATAGTCCAGAAATACATTAAAAACTCCAAATGCTGATACTTATAATAAAACCACAGAAATTTTGTCATTAAGTTATACTGGTAACCTTAGGCCTTGTAGCTTTTGTACAAAAAGGTGATCAGTCACCCCTAAAATTGTCAAAATGTATACCTCGCTTTGCTTAATTAGAGTTCTACTTCTTAAAGAAGAAGGGGTTTCCCTCATTTATTCCTTTTATTCAGCCAGAATTCAGCAATTTCATGCCCACACAACGGTATTGCAAGAATTCCAGCAAAAGCCTGTAAACAATGCCACTGCTGAAACAGATCTGGATGCCTCAACTCAGACAGGGAGAGATTTTCCATCTCTGGCTAGGCAGGACTATGCCTACTGTCAGCTCTGAAGAAGCTACAGAAAATAGACCTTCACCCCTCAGCACCCCATATGATTATGGGATCGAAAATCTCTAAAGAATGAATAATTCAGGCAGAATAGCTAGCACAGCCTAGACAGATAAATTTCCCATAGGTAGGTTTTAGCAGGAGTTCAGATATTTAAAAAATTACATTCTACTGCAAGCCAAGTGGTAGCCTACCCCACCCCTTGGCAAATTCTAAAAAAACTCCATCAGATGTAAGACTAGGACAGTTCAATCTTTCAATTTGCAATTTAGCATAATAATCACTAGAAATCTTTTGAAGACAAGCAAATTGAACATAGGTATTTGGTATTGCATTGCTCAGGATATGAGTCAGTCCCTGAAATGAGATAAATTTAAGTAATTTTGAAACTGTTTGTGGTAGGCCTACACCTCTGAAGAAAATAAGGTCACAAACATAGGTGCTCATAAGGGAATATGTTGTCCATTTGGAACAAATTTTAATCACAGTTCATAAGCTTGCTTCCCTTAGAAACTTCCTGGACCATGAAGAACTCAGACATCCCTTCCACCCAGGGGAACAAGTGCTGCTAAAAGATTGGAGAGAAAAAGAACCCAACCAATAGCTGCAAGAAAAGAGAAAGAGACCCTATGGCATCCTAGTCATCACTCATATACTGCATTAAAAGTCTGCAAACATCAAGCCTTGAATACACCATTCCTGAATGGAAAAATATATGCCTGAACAGAAAGACCTTGTTCTCAGACCAGAGCAACAGCCTCAGTGGACAGTAGAGCTGGTACAGGACTTAAGGCTATTATTTAAGCAACAAAATAATTCTTACTAAATATGTATGTTAAGTGGGGCTATTCCTATGCTGGTACATTCTATCACCCAAATTGTTAAATTTGGGGGCAACTTCTAGTCTCAGGAGCCTCTGGACTTTCCTGACAGGTTTCATCCCTCCAGGAAACTGACCGGAAGCATTTAAATCTGTACATTCAAAAGTTCAGAATGGGAAATCAAACAACTAATAGTAATAACCTAACAAGAATTAGTTTGGAACACTGGTCCATTAAGGAAACAGGCAGTGTGTTCAATACCAGTCCGAACTACCTGGCATCAAATCTGGGAGTTTTGGGGAGCTGTGGATTTCTGTAAAATTTGAATACCTAACTTCTCCATTATAACAAAATCCCTCTATAAAGCCACAAAAGGGGTAAACAGGAACTTCTGCTATAGCAAAAAGTTCAGCAACAGGTCAAAAACTCATTTAGGTTGGGTCTAGCTTCTGCCAATGGTCCTTCTAAGGGTAAGATCTAGCCCCACAAAACAAACAAGTTTCTCACCTTTTGAAGCCCTTTATGGGCAACCACACCCTCCTGTTAAGGGCATACTTAAAGAAGTTAGAAAAACTAACCCTAAAACAGCAAATGCAAGCCTTAGATTTAGCTTTAAATGGCATACACTATCAAGTCAGAGAACGGCTACCAATCAGTTTAACTACCTATGCCCATTTTTTTTAAACCAGGTAATATGGTATGGGGAAAAGAATGGAATGTATAGCCTCTAAAACCCCTCTGAAGGGGCCCATTTACTGTCTTTTTATCTACTCCAACTGCAGTCAAAGTAGCTGAAATAGTTACAACAGAGTTAATCCTGCCTCCCAAGACTGAGAGTGCACCACAAATCTGTAGGATCCCCTTAAGCTGAGCCCCCCAGAAAGTCACCGAGGCTGACAAAAAAACCCAAAACAGATTCTTCAAGCCCTGCTCTAGCTACTCCAGGGCTGGCTGATCTACACAAGGCAGAAGTTTAAGAACTCAATGGACCTTACTGATAGGCCATTGTTTCACTTTGTCAGCCTTTATATTTGCCAATTCTATACTGTTTGCCATTTTATTTGCTATAGTATGGACCTTATTTGCTATAAAATTGACAAAGTCGTCTCCTACAAATTGGACATGTTAAAAAAAAGATCTCACTAGCATTTCTGTTCTTTCTTATATATTACAAAAAAAAAAAAAAAAAACACCCATGTCCCAGTATAAAAGTGACATGGCATAAAAATTGGCAATAGGTTTAAAAACATGTTCTTGGGTTTGGAAAAATTTAAGCACATTGTTGAATCTGTAATCCTATTGTTGGGATCCTGTTTTACCCTCCCTTGCATAGCCCCATTAATTGTAAAATCCATCACTAAGTTTGTGGTTATTAAGCAAAAAACTGTGACCCACATAACGTTAATGCACCAAATTAAAGATGATGCTCTTGACCAATGAAGAGTCAAGCATCAAAGGGGGAATGTAGCAGAGAGGGGCTAAAAACAGTTAAAATTATTCCTTTAAAAAATCAACCTGCAAGCTCTAAAACCTGCTAGACATGGGGCTTGAGAAAACCAAATAACCAAAGGTCACTTCCTGAAAATGCAAGATAGTAATCCATTTACAACTTTACCCCCACATCCTCTCGTTGTGAAGTTATTGGTTTACAACCCCTGCTTGTCATGTATACCCTGGAGACAATTTTGTTTTTTGAAAATCTGGTTTTGCTAAATACCGCTTGCAAATTCCAAAGAAAACTGTATAGCCATACAACTCGACCCCGTTCCTTACCTAAACTAACAGGTAAAACCCCTCTCCTCTTTCTCCGGGTTGCTCAGTCTTGGAGCATTAGCCCGCTGAGTTGCACCAGTGCTAATAAACTGCTACTTCCTAAGATACCCTTGGTGTCATGGTCTGTCTGTTTTCCCACAACACTTGAACCTGCAGGGAATCTTTTTTATTTATTTATTTATTTATTTGAGTTGGAGTCTTACTCTGTCACCCAGGCTGGAGTGCAGTGGCACATACACCATCATCCCAGCATCAACCTGCCAGACTGACTCTGGTGATCCTTTCGTCTCAGGCTTCCAAGTGACTGGAACTACAGGTGCATGCTACCACACCCAGTTAATTTTTTATTTATTGTAGAGATGATACAAATTGCCTGGGCTGTTCTCAAGTCAATGGGCTCAGGCAATCCACTCACTTTGGCTTTCCAAAATACTGGGATTACAGGCTGAGCCACTGAACCTAGACTGCAAGGAATCTTTTATAGGGTGTCCTTTAAAAATGACATAAAGTCTTCATAACAAATGTACGTAAGAGTCTAGAACAACTACTGAACAGAATTTAGTTTTAGAATGTATTAAAGCTAAGAAAGCCAAATTGGGATTGCCAAGAAGATGATGCAATGGAAAAATAAGTCATTTAAAATATTGAATTATAAGCCAGGCTCGGTGGCTCAGCCTGTAATCCCGCGCCTTTGGGAGGCTGAGGTGAGTGGATTGCCTGAGCCCACGGGTTGGAGACCCGCCTGGGCAGCGAGACCTCATCTCTACAATAAATAAAAAAATCAGCTGGGTGTGGTAGCACATGCCTGTAATTCCGGCTACTAGGAAGGCTGAGGCGGAAGGATCGCCGGAGCCCAGCAGGTCGAGGCTGTGGTGGCCAGGAGCAGCCACAGAGTGAGACTCCAACTCAAAAAAAAACTATATTGAATTATAAAAGAAATTATTTTCTGTATCTGTGATCATTTTATTTTTGTCCTTTATTTTGTTCATGTGATGTTTAATAATGATTTTTTGAATGTTTAAAAAACCTTGCATTTGTGAAATAAACTTCACTTAATGATTTTCATGTCCATTTTCATTCCCTCAAGCATTTTTATTTCTTTATTGTAGCAATAGTAACTTTCTCTCATAAGATTTCATCCCTTCTGCCTTGCTGAAATTTCCACTCGTTACAATCCAGAGATCAGCATATGTGACAGCAGGGAATGCTGAGATTCAATAAAAGGGAAAACTGTAAGACTATGTAGAGATGATGGTGTGGCTGTTGGCTAAAGCAGGAATCTTCCATTTCAAGGACAGCAAGTCTCCTTCATGAACATCAATGCATAATTCATAAACAAATCATAAGCAAAATATAACACAGTAAAGATGTGAAGCTTTGTGATGCTAAAGTGAATACACATATGGTTTTCTAATCCAATGACAATTTATATCATTTACAATTTATAAATGAGAAAAAAATAGTACGTTTTCTTCAAAAAGGTACTTTACTGTAAGGATGAAATTTAAAATTTGATTTGGTGGCATGTTAATGAATGGCTGATAGTTCTTTTCAGTTTTCCTTATTCACATGTTGCTATGCTAGGCATACTTTAGTGCACAATACCTATTTAGCTTGTTGGAAGATCATCTTTATAAGGACACACAGGCCCAAATTGGTTGAGGTCTGTGGTATAAAGAACACTGGACTAAGAGTCAAGGGATTGCATGCTAAAGCTACTTCTACACAAACTGCACATAGGACTTTGTGCAAGTCACCAAGCTCCAATCCTCCCCAGGCCTTGCATGGAAAAGGAGATGCTTGAACTTGAACAGGTGTTTTTGTTTTTGTTTTTCAAAATAGTTCTTGCCCTTCAGATATTTTCCATCTAATAAAAAAGTTAGACATAAGTAAAGAGGATTCTGCTACCAAAAAAATACTAAAAAGTGATACAATAGAAATAAAGAGAGGAAATGGAATGCTACATGTGGAAAAAAGGAATTTTGTAGAGTTATCTGAAATTCTCTTAAAGGAAATTATCTTATGAAACTGGATTTTGAATCACAGTGCTATGGTCTCAATGTTTGTGTCTCTTCTAAAATTTATTTGTTAATATCTTAACCCAAGGTGATGGTATCAGGAGGTAGAGTCTTTGAGCAGTGACTAGGTCATGAGGGTGGTGTCTTCATGAATGCAATTAGTGTCCTTCCAAAAGAAGTCTAAGGGAGCTCAGTTGTTCCTTTCACCACGTAAAGACACAGCCAAAAGTCAATCATCTATGAACCAGAAAGGAACCCCTTACCAGGCACAAAATCTGCTGGTAACTTGATCTCAGATTTCTCAGCCTCAAACTGTTATTCATAAGTTGTCACCCTGTTTATGGTATTTGGTTGTAGCAGCTTGAACAGACTAAGACACACAGTTGAGATGTTACAGAACCATTGGGAGATGCAGAAGTTAGAACTTGATCAAAATATCAAAGCAGGGTTGATGTGCCCAGCATCTTCAGAAATAGTGAGTGCAGCAACTGTTTTGGTGAAAAGTAATCCACTAGACCCTTGCTAGTAAGAATGCCTCATCAAAATGCAAAGGTACTGTTTGGCTCATTGCTAACAGTGATTCTATTTTTCAGACGTGCTGGTTGATATAGTTTAGAGGTTTGTTGTTTCCAAATCTCCTGTTGAAATGTTATCCCGCATGTTGGATGTGGAACCTAGTAGGAGGTGTTTGGGTCATCGGGGAGGATTTCACGAATGAGTAGGTTCTGGTTTTGTGGTAATGAGTGAGTTCTTGCCCTATCAGTTCACATGAGAGAATATTTTTTAAAAGAGCCTGGCTCCATTTCATTCTCCTCTTGCTTCTGCTCTTGCCATGTGACATGCTGTCTTTCCTTGTCTTCTCCCATAATAAAAGCCTCTGAAGGCCTCACCAGAAACCAAATATAACCATGAGCCAAATAACCCTCTTTTCTTGATAAATTACCCAACCTCAGATATTTCTATACAGCAATGTAAAATGAACTAATACACTGGTGATATTTCTTTTTGCTTCAAACCCCATAGATATAAATTATTTGTGCCATTCATCAACTCTTATTATCAAACTATTAGATTATTATTATTTTAAAGGTACTTAGAACTATGCTCAAGTCTTCATAAGTGCTACATAAGTAAATATAAAATAAACAAAGTAACTTCCCAGTATGACCTTTCTGGATATGCTTCTGTGTTTCTCTTAATTGATCCCTACGCTATTTAACAATATTTGGCTAAGTATGTGGAAATTTTATTTTAAGAAAAATATTTGTCATGGTTTGGTGATCACTAAGAATTAACTATGCAACAAATTATCTGTGAGAGAAAGAATGTAAAAATTCAAAAAAAGTACCTGATTTAGGTAATAAGAACAAGTTACATGAGATCTTTGCAGGCATAACTAAGATTATCCTTTTATTAAGTAAAAGAATATAATCTATAAGCTTGTGTATGCATAATTGTATAACTATACATCTGGATATCCAAGCATTTATGTGTACCAAAGTATTCATAGAATAAAAATTGGTACTCAGTAAATGTTGCCCCTATTTTTCGAGTGAATTTCTAGATTAATCATTAAGTCAAAGGAAGATGCAATCTAGGTGATAACTCTTTCTTCTCACAAGACCTATACTCCCAGAACTTTCTTCTCGGCCTACTTTCCCCCATTCACTTTCCTCATGCAGAAATTAGGAAAGGATGTTGGGTAGGTGATTCCTAAAGACTGACAATCTAAATATGCTTGAAATATATCTCAAGGTCTCTAATGAGAAAGATACACATTTACTATGCTAAGGTTGTGTGACTGTGGTTGTATAAATTTCTTGTATATGCAGCATGCAGGTTACTTGCAGAAAATTAGGCTTCACAATGTGTGGATAACTTGCTTTAAATGAGTAATGATGATCAAATAATATCGAAAAAGAGCTATACTCTCAAATAGAAATTGACACTCCTTTTCTATGGAATTTTTTTTCTTTTCCCTGAAGTGAAAATATGTGGGGGAGACCAAAGCTGAGACTTCAGTTAACACCAGAACTCAGAAAGATCCCAAGACCTTGGAGATGCCCAAGGAGCAGGGACTAGTAAAATGAAGGAAGAGGGGCCTATAGGCACTATGAGGAATAGCAACTGGATATAATAAAATATGGAGTAACTAGAACTTGACCAAAAAAGAATATACCTTCTTTTCAAAGTTGTATTTAAAATATTAAGAAAAATGTATCATGTACTGATTGAAAAGTGAAATCTCTAATTCTGAGTTCCTATTGTCAAAGGGGTGTCTGATGGTGTCACAAAGGAATTTCTTACAAGACTCAAAGCACCCTCTCTATCTCTATAAAGTTTAGGACAGACTTGAGACTTCAGGAGTTTGGAGAGGGTAGGATTCTGAAATAATGGCAAGGCAAGGTATACTCTGAAATAAAGAATATATACAGAAGACACAAAGACATTGGAAGAGGCTGCTTAAGACTAGACTCAAGTCAGATTTGGCTTGCTCAGTCCCACTCTCCACCCTAAGGCTCAGGACTTGAGGTCACTCCAGTTCATTGCTGGTTCTGAAATCACCCTGATTCCTCCCCATAGAACTGATATTGACTGTTGTTGTTTTAAATAACTACTGAAATTGATTATCCTGGTTTTAAAACTTAAAGCTTACATTTGCCTTATCTGAGTTCCTTCTTCAGGAAACTGACCCTCAGTATGGGACTGAAACTCACCAGATTACTGTATTCAGACATAAGACACCAGAACTGGCCCTAATAGTGATTTCTTCCTTACCCTCCCCGATTGCTGATTTCCTGAACAAAGTTACATGCTTTCCCCTGCAATATAAAACCCTAATTGCATTTGGCCAGGGAGATAAATTTGAGACTGAAGCTCCCATCCTTCTTGCCTGATATCACACAAACAAAAAGACTTCCTCCTTATCAATACTTGTCATCTCACTGATTGGCTTTCTGTGTGGCAAGCAAGGAGACCACAACCAAAAACCTGGCATTTTAGTAACAGATTTTGGTTCCTTTGCCAGAAATGTGTTCTTTGTGGTTTGGTTTCTGTGAACTGGAAAAGTTTCCAGAGCACTCCTAGCAGCTCTTTGACCCTTTCTGGCCACAAGTGAACTTCTGTCTTTCTCTTGTCTCTCTGCTGCCAGTTTCCTATTATATTCCTGACTGTCAAGGAAGAACAGACTTTGAAGTTTGACACCATCTGGACAAGTGAGTGTCTTTTGTAGGCACCAAACAGTAGGATCTATTTCACTCAATTTGGGGAATTCTAAAGGTTGAAAAAGTCCAACTGAATGAGAGGTGAAATTACCCAGACTGATCAGTTTGGACATTCTTGGGGGCTGTTAGTGTTTGGGTGTTTGTCTGGACAAGTGAGTGTTTTTTGTTTGTTTGTTTGTTTGTTTGTTTGTGGGAAGCAGAGAGCAAAGAATGGCCTCTTAATTTGGAGAATTTTGAAGGAAATTTAATTTGCAGGTTGACAAGTCCAATTGATGAAGCAAACACCCTGGTTATTTCAGTTGGGCACTCTCAGGCTTGTTGGTTGATACTGCCATTAGATTAAATTTTCATCATTTTTTATCTATTTCTATCGATGTAATTATGGGCGATCAGAATTCCATTCCTTAATGCATTTTGCTTGAATGAATTCTTCAAAATTGTTCTGAATATAGTTATGAGCCAATGGAACAAGGAAAATGACATTATTTTGTAATGCCATTTAGTCCCAGCACTTTGTGAAGTCTAGGGAAGTTGGAATCTGGACCCTCATGTTCTTTGAATTGTAGCACTGTCTTACATTTTGACTCATTTTGCTGTTGAGTGGGAAAGCAGTGGGATGAAGATCTGTGTCTCAGGCTTTTATCCTGCTGGCGTAAGCAAGGTAAGGCCTGGTTAGCACATGTTGTTCTTCTGTGGTGTTGTTTTTTTCCAATGTGCTTTGGAATCTGAAAGGTCTGGGGTTTAAAAATCAAACTATCATGGGAAACTGCTTTACCCAAAATGCTGGTTCACAGCCTTCACTGGATTACCTATCGGGGCAAATGAAATAAAGCCTGTTCAAAATCAGGTAAGTTTGTAATACTATCTTATGGGAGACCTGTGAGGTAAAAGCTATTGAATCTTCGTTTATGTATGTGTATGTTTGGTGAGATTTAAGTAAATCACTAAGAAAACAAACTGGCTTTAAGAAAAATAGAAATGTCTTTGGAATTCTCAACATAATTTTGTGTCTGGAATTTATGCTTTAAGGTATAATAATCTGAACAAAAATTTAATATTGTAAACCCAGCCAAGAAAAAAATGATCTTTGTGTATTTTTTTTATAAATAAGACCCATTTAATGTTGCTAGTTTAATAAAAACAGCTGAATATTCTAAATTGTTAGTGAAAATACCCATGTATTTAAGTTTCTTACTTGAACTCCTAGCATGACAGGTTATGCAAATGGTTAACAGGGAAATGACTTGCTTTGCCTAATATTTCAATGTTCATAAGTAAACTAGATAGGCTTCTAAAAATAAATGAAATATAAATGTGGTAAATACTGTAGGTAAACTTTTTGTAATTAAAAATTTTGAAATTATTTTGGATGCTTGATAGATGACTGAGTCACTTCCTTTTAAAAAGGTTGTGATATGAATCAATGTTTTCAAAAATTTTTGAATATTTTCATCTTTAAATTGTTCATCTCTGACAGATGACTCAGAAATTCTTGCTTCCTGGATTTTCACTAAAATTTAAGATTACTAAGAATAAGAATTCTAGTTAGAATATAATTGTAAATATAAGAATGTGCCAAAGACGATGTGTTTCTATTGAGGAAAATAATAATTTTGTACAATTCAGAAGTTATCTAAAGATTGACTCAAATTATGAACTCAGAAAGGTTATTTATGAAATAGGTAAGAAAGAAACCAGTATGAAGGAGAGAGATGTGAAAAAACATTATGGACATGAGGATGCATTTATGTAAGGAAAGTTATAAGAAAAAGAGAACAATTTTGTATGAGAAGGATCTAGTACAATCGGTTTTTATTTTGATTCTATACTCTGTTTCTTTTTAAAACTCAGATTCGAACAGCAGAAGTACAGCTTTGTTATGCCTCATTGCTCTTTGCTTTTTCTCTTCTGAAAATACTTGAGGTGATAACTTTCTCTTTCAACTTTTTCATCAGTTGCTATAATTTTTCTTCTGATTCTAACAGCAACTGTGTGGCCTGATGCTGAAATAGTTGTCCTAAAAGTCTATGTTTTCCTCCAATATAACTCAATTCTGTGCTCTTGGCTTTTCTTCATATTTTGAAATTGTTCCATGTTTCTGTAAAAATCTCATGCTGTCACTAAAAGCTATTTATGACCCTATTCAACATGCTAGTCTTCTAGTTTCTTATTTTACTAATGTCACTGGATACAGTATCCAGTTCCAGATTAATTTCAGTACTCTTTTCATCAGTTTTGATTTTCAGGTTATCTAAGTGAGTTTTCCATAAGCAGAAACCATAATACTACTGAAGATCCTTCTTCACCTTTTGGTAAATGACCTATTAAATAGAATTTATATTTTATAAAGATAATTCCTATGTCATCTTCATTAGGTTTCTGATGACTTATGAAAACTGGGATTCAAAAGAATTTAATTTTTGACTGGGCTCAGTGGCTCAGCGAGTGGCAACAGAGTGAGACTCCAGTTCAGAAAAAAAAAAAAAAAAGATTTTAACTTTTTACATTCACATAACTTTCTGTATTTCAACTGTTTAAAAACTTTCTGTTTTTAAACTCTTTAGTCTATCACTTCAGTTCAATAGATACCTATTATTTTATAATGATTCTGATTCTGTTTTGGTAAAATGTACTGAGACTTTTAATAGCTTTGAGAAATATCCTATTTACTAATCTTTGTGCTGTTAAGTTACAGGGCTTTGCCTCCTGGATCTAAAACAGACACTATGCCTAATAAATCACACTAGTCAAGACCTAATCTTCAGACCTAGGAAAAAGCAACAATCAAAATGTACTCTTTGGTAGAAATAAGACCAGGGACTATTACAAAATAAGTGAGTATGGAATGTTGTAAGGGATGATTTTTTTTTTTTAATTAATTTATTTTTTAAGTAGCAGTCTCACTCTGTTGCCCAGGTTGGAGTGCAGTGGTACACTCACAGCCACCACAGCCTTGACCTAATGGGCTCAGGCGATCCACCTGCCTCAGCCTTCCAGATGGCTGGAACTACAGGTATGCACCACCACACCTGGCTTATTTTTTGATTTATTGTACAGACAAGATCTCACCAACTTGCCTAGGCTGGTCTCGAACCTCCTGAGCTCAGGCAATCCTCTCGCCTCGGCCTCCCAGAATGCTGGGATTACAGGCTTGAGCCACAGCGTCTGACTGTAAGGGATGATCTTAAGGAATAAAATTAGTTCAGAGTTTGTTTATAAATTAAACATTAATATCAAAAGCACACTGTTGCAAGATCAGCATCCAGACCCCGTGTCAGAATAGTAGGCTTTTCCTGGAGCAATATTCTGTTCTTTAATAGAAACTTGTGAAAGGTTTAAAAAGTTCATAAAAATCTTAACTTACAGTCAAATTAGGTAGATTAAAATTATATTTGTTTATAAAGTTTTATTAAAATTTGCCTTAACATTCAAATCTTTTTGTTCACCTTTGGAGTAAACTGCAGGGAAAAAAGGAGTGAAGAGAGAGAAACAGATTTGGTTGGCCTCACAATGTCTTTATCAGGTCTTATAGTTCGGGAAATCTATCACAGAGTAAAGTTTTTTGCTTTTCTTTGAATTCTTTAAATTATAATTTTGGCTAATTGGATGACTGTTGTATCATGACCTGTGATTCTACCTGATGGAATTAAATGTTTTAAACCTTTAATATTTGACAAACTTCAAAAATCAAAATTCCAAGTTCTAAATTCAGTCTTTTTTTTTTAATTTTAAACAAACTTTTGTTAGATATTGGGTCCCCTAAAATCCAGGAGAGACATACTAGTTTTATTTGGTATTTTAAAATTATACAGGAAGCATTGTGAAGTACAAAATTATGTTCAACTTTCATGGGGTTTTATTTAAATAATTGTACTCATAATATGTATTCTAAAATTGTGAGATTCCTGAAATTTCCGTATGTCTTAGTATATGTGATATATTATATAACACATGTATTATATATGTTAGTATATAACCTATATTAAGACATATGTAATAATTATTATAGTATATTCATATATGTAAAATCATATTATAGTATGTTATATACTGACATATATTCAATCATTATGACTATTATGTCATATCTTTGTATGCCACAAAAATAATCAATTCTCATCAATTGTGTCTTTAAACATGGCAGTTGTAAGACTTTTTTCATTCACAATTATTGACTTTCTTTGATTCTTCTTAAAAAAGCAACAACAACAAATAACAAAAGCAAAAAACTTATTATCAACTGGAATCCCAACTTACTTTTTTAGGAGAGTATGTGAAAAGGACTTTTGAATGCAGGTTTCTGATAACCTTGAAATTATGCCATTGGACTAGAAAGAAAATTGTCAAGAATCTCAGCTGTCCTGAACAGCTAGCTAGGATTGCTGGCCTAGCATTGAGCAGAACAAGAGTTAGGTATGAACTACACTAATAAGAGGACTGAAATAGTTTTCAGTCCTAGATGCTTTGTTTTGTTTTCATAGCAAAGAAAACTTTTTTTTTAAAACTATTTACAGCTTTTTATAATTGAGTAAAATTATGCTCTTGTAAGTGTAATTTGAAGCATATTTCTTGAGAAATCATCAAGGAACATGTGGCTCTCAGGATTATTGTCTTGAATTCCCCATAAACTATACCATAAATACCCCAAAACACCATGTTTTTGGTATTTTTTAAAGTTTGCTTATCTATGTTATGAATCATCTTAGTCAATGTGACTTAAAATATTCTAAAAGCAAGATAAAGTTACCTGGAAAATGGTGCTCCAAAAAGCCAGAAAATGATCAGGTACTTGTGAGTGCTTCCAATTACAGATGTGACATTTCCATTTGCAATCATTACCCCATGACACCACTTCTTAGCATGAAGTATTCAGAAACATAACTGATTAGATTCCTCATGAACTGAGGAATCGTTAAATAGAAGGGGGAGTTTACTGAAGCCTGCTCAATTTCTACTTAGAACTGATATTTATGGATCTTTTTTTAAAAATACACATAGAAATGGACTGTCCTGCTCTTAAAACCTGAAACTTCAATTTGCCTTATCTGATCCTTCCTCAGGAGTTGCATTCTCAGTCAAGGGATTGAAATTCACCAAATCACCTTATCCAGAAAAGTGAATTGCCAGAGCCCTCACTCATCATTATTGTTTCCTTACCCTGCCTTATTCACTGATTTCCTGCACAAAATTACATTCTTTCCTGCACTATAGAAACCCCCAATTTCAGTTGACTGGGGAGAAGGAATTGAGAATAAATCTCCCATTGTCCTTGGCTAATACCAACCAAGTAAAAAGCCTTCTTCTCTGGCCATGCTTATCTCAGTGATTAGCTTTCAGCAAGCAACAGGAACTCGATGAAAACCCTGGTACTTTGAGAAAAGTTCAAGATTGTGTGGCACATATGTTCCAAAACTCTGAAGAGTGGAGACTATTTTATTTTATCTTATTTTTTATTTTTTATTTTTTTGAGTTGGAGTCTCACTCTGTCGCCCAGACTGAAGTGCAGTGGCCGCTCCCAGTCACCGCAGCCTCGACCTGCTGGGCTCCGGCGATCCTTCCGCCTCAGCCTTCCAAGTAGCTGGAACTATAGGCGTGAACTACCACGCCCGGCTGTTTTTTTTTTTTATTTATTGTGGAGATGAGGTCTCACTGCCCAGGCGGGTCTCGAACCCACGGGCTCAAGCAATCCACTCACCTCAGCCCCAAAGGCATGGGATTACAGGCTGAGCCACCGAGCCTGGCTGGTGACTGTATTTTAGATAGAGTAATAAGAAATATAATCAAGACAGCATATGAAAGATTTAATTAAAATGATGAAATATTAAATTCTTGGTTTGGAAATAATGAATTAGTTTGTCAAAGTGTGTGTTTGTGTGTGTGTTACAGCAAATTTCATAATTATGTGTGCAGCTTCTACAACCCAGCATTGTGTTCCTGAGGTAGCAAGGGACTACTATTTTGGGACAGGGACCTGGAGCCACACATAGATAGATGCATATCTCAATATAACACTAACACTATAAAATTAGTTTTGTGGTACAGTACTATATAATCCCTACCCTTTGTTACATATAATGTATGCCCTTTGTTGCTTGCTTTCTTCCTTTGGGTTTCCTTCTGCCCCCTTTTTAAAATGTCTCTGTTTGCATCAACTGCTGGGAAACTAGAGCAAGGAGGTCGGCCTTGAAGATGTATGAAAGACACTAGCACTGGTTGGAATGAATGGAGAGAACGCTTCTCCAAAGAATGAACACTCTTGATTTTATCTTACTCATGCAATAACTGCATAATTCCCCTGCCCTGAGGAATGTAAACAATAGAAAATCACTCAATTATAAGCTAACTTGGCAAAAGATGAGGAGGAGCTCACCACACCCCTGAAATCTTCTTAAAAAGCTTGCTTTTTTCTTTATTTGGGAAGCAGCTAGATAATCCCTTAGGTCAATATGCTGGCTCTCTTTTTGCTCAAGCAGGAAGGTTCAATGAATAGTCTTGCCTGTTTTCAGCTTTGGCTCAATTTCATTTCTATTGTCTCTATCCTGAAAGCCTTAATTGGCCAGTAACATTCCTAATATAAAAAATATCATTTGATGGTTTAATTGTTTATCTTCGTATGATATCTATTCAGTTTTGTGAATTTTAAATGACATATCACTAATTTGAATTTTTGTGTCAGTTCCCTGCCTGAAGACAACAAAATTAACATAAATTATAACAAAATATCAACATTCACAAAATTAAATAAGTATAAAGTTATACTTCTAGTTTGAAAAAAGTAGAATGCTTATTGTGTGGGAAAATTATGACAACAGAGGAGATTCTAGAGTAAAAATTTCTAGAAAATAAACAAAATTCCTGGGAGAGGGTGATACATTCAAAGTCTATGAAATTTGTGGACTCAAGCCCAGATCTCCAAGGGATAAAAGGAGCCAAGTAATACCTGGGTTCCAGAGTGAAAAAACAGAAAATGGACTAAGGACAGTTTGTGACAGTTGGAGCAAGCAGGGGCGGAGGATTCTAGAAGGCCCAGGAGGGTGGAGGGCTCTTAGGGCTGAACAGTGTGGGAGGGGCCAAACTTCAGCCTCTTGTCTCTGCTGCTCTTCCCCCACCCTCAGGAGCTCTTTGTGATGAGGAAGTCACAGCTCTGATGTAGGCCTGGAACCTAGTCTTTAGTCCCAAAGGGGAAGCCCAGGGCTCAGTTGCTCTAGGGCAACTCTGAGATTCAGATGGAGAATCTTGTCCTAACATTAGAAAGGGCTAGTAATAAAGGGCTGAGTCTCTTCTCTACTCCCTGGGCAATGGCTGTTGTCTTAACCTTCCTGTGCCTTGGGTAATCGACCCATACCACCACCTAGGAAAGAAGAAGAGCAACAGGAAGGTAAGGAATCCTCAGCCCAGACCCAAAAGCGAATAATTTTTTTTTTCCTTATTCTTATTTTCACTTTTCCAAATCAGCTAGAGACACTCTTGGGATGAGAAATCTCACTATGTTTCTTGGGAGAGGTGAGGAAGGCAGAGGTTAGAGTGCTCTCAGACCATCCATGGGGAGAACCAAAAACCAGGACTCAGGGGAGGACTGGGTAATGAGAGGATTGAGATCTCTGTGGGATCACAGGCCTGAACCCTGGTTCACCAGTCTCCTTCCCGTGGCAGGTGTCTCAGAACCCAGACTTCTCTGTATGGGGTGATCAGAGAGCTGTGCTGAGTCCCTGAGAGCTTCTGTTAGGGCCTGGAGTTGCCTGTGACCTCCTGGAAAATCAAAATCCCACCTGACAGCTCAGAGATGCCTGTAGGTCTGTGTCTGTGTGTTTCTTGAGAAGAACAGGGTCTGAGGGCCTGCATGGTGAATGTTACATAGAGAATCCCTCCTTGAGTTTTTCAAAAAAAGAAAACAAAATATCACTATCCACTCTAAAGATGAGTAAAAGGAAAGAAAATAACATAGAGCTCTGTGAGCTAAATGTAGAAAGTCATGCCATCCATGCACTCCGCATGTCTGCAGCTTGTCTAGGGTCTTTCCAGCCCCTCACTCTTTCTTTTCTCTCAGTGTCAAATGGAGATGAGGGGGAGACCCAGGAAGAGAGAGAAGAACAGCACTCTGAAAGGTAAAGTTGAAGAGACAACACGGTTCTGTCTGTCCCTGAGGAATGGCTCTCCAAGGAAGTCAGTTGCAGAGGGCTAAGGGAAGAGCTCTTGGGAAAGAAATCAGAACCCAGGATCATTCTCAGATTCCATGCTGGAATGAAGCCATGATGGGCCAGGAAGTAGTCATTGCTCAATAGGGGTTATGCAGGGACCAATGAATGTCTGAATGTGAGGGAGTCCTCCAGGCCCATGGGAACAACTGTTTAACTCAGCTAAGTCTGATTTGTCTATGTTCTTTCCCCACTCGGGGCAACTGTGAAGACCATGGGGGATGGGTGTGGAAGCACTTTGTAAATGATGAAACGCTCCCAATCACGGCTTTGCTATCACCGCCAGGCCATGTGGTTCTGGACAGGGATTCTTGGGCTCCAGGGCCTAATCCTTCAAGCTCTCCCATAAAGGGACATCCACTCAGCCTCCTGGAGATCTCCAGGCCCCTCCCTCACCACCATAACCCTCTTTCCTGATTTCCAGCTTGTAGAGATTGCCTGAGGGAGCTGGAGGTGGCTCAGGACCTGATTTTCCATCTGCAAAGGTGAGGGGCTTTCCCCTTCTCTCAGTTGTCTTCCTGTCTACCAGATGCTAAGATGTGACCCCAGGGCCTGGGAGGAGGAGACTATGGGACTGGACTGGAAATACTAAACCCCTGGGGCCAGGGATAGGCAGAGCTTTGTGAAGTCAGCATGGGGGTAGTGGAGGAGCCACAGGTGCCCGCCCTGCTGCACCTCCTGGCCTTAACCACTGCTAGCTGCAACTTGTGCCTCATGTCTCTGGCAGCCACCTGACAAAGACGGCTGGCAAGGTGGACTTTCGTCAGAGCTTCTGTCAAGAACCCCCAGTAAAGGTGCGTAACCAGTGCCTGCCAGAGTTCACCAGCTGCATAGGAAACACGTGGAAGATGCTTCTTCCACCATCTTGTCACCATCCCCCTCTCCAGCCCCTCTGGCTAAGCAAACTCTGCCTCTGGCCTCCACCCTGTTACGAGAGCCTCAAAGAGGCCTGTCAGACTTGAAGAAAATTCCCCTGGGTACTGCACTAGATAGCTCATGTCCAGGTAACATCTGTGAGGTGCCTCCCATCTCAATCCTGGAACAGATCATTTTGATCCTTTCCTGGTGGTGGCAGATCACAAAGGTCCTGTTTTTCTTCATCTGGTCACAGGGCAAATCACAGCAGGAACATCTTTTTTCACAACCCAAAAGAGGCTTTGCTCTGGGAGGACCCCAGACATAGGCAGATGGAGACTGGTGGCCCCACTTTCATCATTCTGGATATACTAATCAGCAAGAAAGCAGAACTGAAGTTGTGGAAGGAAAAAGAAAAGGAGGGCCAGACTATCTCCTGGGTTCTCTGAGGAATATGTTACAGTTACTGGACCAGGAACGAGCCACTGTGCCTCACAACCCTTCTGGAACATGGCAGTTAACCCATAGCAGTCACTGGGTCTCAGCAGCTTTCTGGGAGACCATTTATGGCAAAAATGCAGTTAGCTCTTCTGGGGTCTTCCCTCTCTACACAGGAATTCCTTGATGGCCACTGCCTGGATTTCTAGGAAACCTTCCTGAAAAAAATCTGGCTCTGTGTCGGTCAATGAAGTCCCTAATTATATTCCAGGTTCAACCCATGAGAAAATGCCTTTGGAACTTTCCCAAGCACAGCCTTGGTCTTATCCTATGGCCAGATTTCAACCTTTGAGTGAAACCCAGCCTCAGTCCCAATCTCCACCTCTGGCTATAATCCAGACTCAGTTTCATTCCCCACACTCTGTCCCAAATGTACTGTCTTCTTCTGGAATATAATTAGGGACTTCATTGACTGACACAGAGCCAGATTTTTTTTTCAGAAAGGTTTCCTAGAAATCTAGGCAGGGGCCACCAACGACTCACTGTGCAGAGAGGGGAGACCTCAGAAGAGCTGGCTGACTGCATTTTTGCCATAAATGGTTTCCCGGAAAGCTGCTGAGTAGGCCTGAGTAGGTCATGTAGAACATCATGTCCTATATCCCAGGAGAAAACACAGTATCATCCCAACTGAAAATCAACATCTGGAATGACCCTTGCAGAAGAAATTGAAGTGGAGGAGGGTTTTGCCATCTCTGTTCAAAAACTCTCAGGCAGTCTTTAGCCAGCCCACTCCCCATCTTCCTCAGGATAACCCAGACTCCCAGAGCCCCAAGTCAGCCTCCAACCTTCCTAGAGATGTCATCAGCCCTGAGCACCAGGGGCAACTGCAGCAGTGTATTCAAAGACATTTCATCAAGGATGAACACAGGTCTGGCCCTCCCTGCAGATCCCAGCCACCTGGGGAACCTATACAGTCTCAGGATCAAGTCCAAAGGAGGTATCAGTCTCAGACAAAAGACAATCAGGAGGCCCCCCTGAACTTGCTTCCCAGGCTTCTGAACTTGCTAATGAGAGCAACAAGAATGTGCAAAAGATGGGGTCCAGGCACTCTAGAAGGTTCTCTGGGAAGCCTTTCATAAGGTTTCAGCAAACGAGGAAAAAGTCAGGTTCAAGGTCAAGAAACATAGAGGATCCCAGATATCCATGCAGATGTTCAGGAGTCACCTCAGTGAGGGGCTGAAAGAAGATAAAGAGGAGTCAGGAAGTGACTTCAGAAGAAAGTTCCAGAAATATGAATCAGCGAAGGACTTACCCAAGGGATTAGAGAAGAAGCATTTGGAAAAATACCTGAAAGTCCCTGTAGGCAGTAAGTTGGGGGAATTCAACCAGGGTATGATCCCTGTTAGCGAGAGTCAATCCTGGCTAACTGTCAGCCATGCTGTTCCCAAGTTATGCACCCAAAAGAAAATTGGGAATCTAACATCCTAGAAGGGTCAGAAACCCTGTGTGAACACCTTTCAGGAGATTCCCTTCCTCGATCCCTGCACCCAACAGTTGCTCTAAACATATAAGATT
The DNA here is from genome assembly GCF_000164805.1 of Carlito syrichta. NCBI lineage: Eukaryota > Metazoa > Chordata > Mammalia > Primates > Tarsiidae > Carlito > Carlito syrichta. The sequence goes on along the minus strand of NW_007233522.1, from coordinate 17,279 downwards.
TCAGGTGAGGCACAGGTGGAGTGCAAACCTCCAGTCCCTGGAGCCCATCAGTCTCCAGTTAGGAGAGGCTCAGCCCCTAACCCTTACATACTCCACCTCTACCTCGTGGGGCATCTGTGAATCTGGGGCCAATTCCATAGCCAAGGCTGCCAATTTCCTAAGAGAATCACCTCAGAAAAATCCAAGAGGAAAGGTGATGACAAAAAAGTCAGTTCCTACCCTAAATAGTCTTCTCTCTGCCTCCCAACTTGCATGTGTGGAAAACCAGGGTGTCCTGCCAAGAAAATCATCTGGTGACACCCATGACAGCTCAGAAGTCTCTCGGACTGGACAGAAGGGCAGATGACCTTCTCAGTCCCTCCCATGGTGCCTTGTAGGCAGAATCTGGCACAGTAAAACATTCCAGGGATCAGGGAGAGCCAGCCCAGATCTGAGACTAAGTTCACTTGTGCCCAGGAAGGACCCGGGGAGTAGAGGGAGAGTGTATCCCCACAAAAACCCTGCCTTAGCAGAGTAATGCCGGAGCTCAGCATAGGGTCCCAGACTGCAAGGATTGAAAATCCCATGACGACAGTGGAGGCCAAGGAGGAGAAAAGACCGCTGCTTGGGTTGTCACCTTGGAGCCAGTGTCATGGCAAACTCCCAAAACATGAATGTGGACCTGAAAGGTTCAGGATCTCTGGGGACCAGAAAAAGTCCCCCATTTTCTAGAACTGCTTTCACTCAGGATCCAGGAGATCTAAGTCCGAAAGCACAGGCTGTCAGCAAATTTGAGCTTCCAGCAAGGGTAAAGTCAGAGAAGGAGCCTCCAGGCTGTGCCTCTGGTGTTCTCCTGCAAGACTGCACCACTGGCCTATTCCTTCAAGGTCGCTGCATGGACATGCTTGCTGCTGCAGACATTCTACCTTCTTGGGACCCTTTGCCTTATTCCCAAAGTGTATCTGGTAGGAAATGGACAGGTTCCAGTGACTCTGCGAACACCTGTGGAAGGGAGGGAGGAGTCAAGGGCAATGGGAGCCTGGGAGATCCAAAGTAAAGTCCCATGGAAGAGTCAGAACAAGGTACTGGGCCCTACTGACAAGAAAGAGGGTGGTGGGGTGCCCAAAGCTGGGGATCAGGAGAACAAGTTTGCAAGACCCACAATCTCCCAAGTCAGTGGGAGGAGTCACCCTGTCCAGGTCAGAGAAATAGGAGACACTCATGGAAGGAAATATGTTCAGCTTTTGCCAGAGAAGGGACAGGCACCTCCAAGAAAGTCTTTGGAAAGGGGTAAGTTTCAGTCTTCAGTATCTTAACCCCAATAAAAAATGGCAAGGGCAGGAAATTCCCCTTCACAATGGCAAGCACCCATCAGTCACTGCACAGAACTGAAGATTATTTATGAATAGCAGGCCTCAAGCAGCCTGAACAATCATTAAATATGAGGACAGATTCTGGTTGAAGAATTGGGACTTAGGCATAAACGTAGAGCCTTGGAGATAAATTGGCACAAAGGGGGCTCCATGCCCAGGTAGATGGGAATTCCCGCTACCACAAAGGTCCCTCTCACCCAAAGCAAAGAAGGATGAGTAATACGACTTGCAGCCCCCAAACCACTCCCATCAAGAACAGATGGATCAAAGGAGGGACAGAAATTGGACTTCTCTGCACAGGGAGTCTGTGTCCCCAGTTGGTCCCAGCCTGCATAGGCCAAAGGTAGCAAGAACCTTGGACCACCTTCACTGTCACCCCACATACCATCTTCAGAGTTGTGTCTTGTCTGGTAAATCAAATAAGGTCTCACGTTTCCTCCAGTGGGGAATGCTTTTCCCAGAAAAACTAGGACCATTTGGAGAAAAGCAGTTTTTATCACATTAAAACACATCCTCTGCGTACTAATGGTTTCTTCCTACTAAGATGTGCATTATTTTCAAATATATGTTTTTTTCTCAGCAGAGGTGGGAGATTCTGTCTGTGCCATGCTGGGTGTGGGGAAGGGATCAGCATCTACTCTTCCTGAGTGAGGCTTCCAGAAGACCCAGGGCATGGAGTGGCTGACAGTGGCGTTGCAGACCCCACCTCACCTTGGTTGCCTCACTGCACCCTGTTCTCACAACTGGGTCATGACAGAAAGCCTTCAGGACTTGTCAGGACCAGAAAACCCTATGGAGACCCCAACCCACATCAGGCTTAACCCAACTTCCTGGCTTTCCTTCTACCCTGACTGTTGTTCTGTTGTCGGGGATGGGTTTGCAGAAACCTCACAGGGCTGAATTCCTTGTGGGTTGGAGGAGGGTCTCAGCCAAGCAACCTCACAGTCCTGAATTGAATGAGAAGTGTGGGATGTGTGCCGTGCTGGCCCTGGGTTCAGAAGCCATGAAGAACCTTGCCCCCCTGAATCTCTTAGGTCCGTGTTGGAGCCCCCTCTTTTCCTGATAGGTCTGGGATGGACTTAAGCTCTGACAGTCCTCTTGGTTCAGCCTTGATAACACTGCAGTGACTCCCTCTGGTTTCTGCCCACTTGCTCTCCAGCGCAGTGGCCAGGATAGGACATTCAGCCCCTGCATGCTGGAGCCAGTAGGGGTCCCAGGACCTCTGCCTTCCCCTCTGTGTGATCCTGTGCATAGGAGCTACTGATGGGAGTCCTAGAGGGTGAGGGTGGCATGTGGTGGAGGACAGAGGAACTACTGATGGGAGTCCTAATGGGTGAAGGTAGCATATGGGATACGAATTGAGGTTGAGTTAATTTTCTAATGATGTGTCTGACAAGCCTGCACCATCACCTCTGAAGTTCTGGAAAAGAGGATTGGAAAAAGAATGGAACTCACAGTAAGGGGGACCCTTACACAGCGCAGTCACATTTGAGTCTGGGGTGCCTGGGCCTCCCCTGCCTAGAGCCAGCAGGGGATGAGGTCTCAGAGTGATCTGGGCATGCAGGGCAGAAAGGATGGTCCACACGGGGGTGGAGTGAGCCTCCCTCCCTCCACTGCATTTCCACCTACAGGGCTGTCCACAGAGAGTGTGGGAGCCAGTTCTCCAGAGGCTTCCATGCTTAGGAGCCACCTGCCTAGGAGAGTCCTGAACCTGGAAGGGTTGTCATCAGCAGATGACAACTGAAGAGGGCCAGTCCCCGGGCCTTGCACAACCTACCTGGGAGACCCTGTAGGCACCTGGGGGAGGAGAGGCACAGTCCCCATATGCTGCTGGCATCCAAGGTGCTCCTAGAGCCACATCTTGTCTCTGCCTGGTATCCAGGTGGGCTTCAGGGTGGTTCAACATTGACAGGACCCCAGGGGGCCTGAGACTCACAGTTGAGAGAACCCCCACAGAGACCCACACAGAGGCTTTTACAGAGACTTGGACAGAGATAACATACAGAGACACTTGAAAGAGATAACAGAGACATCTGGCAAGGACTCACGCCAAGAGAACTCCCACAGAGTGGCTTCATTCAGAGACCTTCCACAGAGATCTCTCAGAGACCTCATATCCTTTGACCAACTTCCCAGGGACAGGCACTTCCTAGGGTATCTGAGCACACTTAGCAATATTGGAGCACAAGAGAGGGAGACCATCAGCAGTGTCCCCTGAGGACATGCTTCTGTGTATCTGTTCTTTTATAATGCCATTAGCTTGAGCTCTGACACACAGTTTAGAGAATCACAAACTGAAAACAGGTAAAACTCTGCCAGAATCTAAGGAGGGATAATACCTTATTTGTCTGATTTTAGTAATAATCCTGTCATATGACATCAGAGGCCATATTATCTGCTTGGTTAGGCACAAGGTCCTGTGCTCAAAATGACTGAAATCTTGACTCTGGAAACCCGAGGAAGGAATTCCTGGGCAAATGGACTCTAAGAGAAACCCAGCAGAGATGCACCTGATGCACATGCATTCCCTGGAGCCGTGTAGCGTGCACATTATTTTGCAAGCCACAACTTGTGTCAGGTTGTGCAGTTTGCTTTATTTTTGCATGTAATAAGCCCTGTTATCAAAAATACGAAGCTTTTTCACAAAATGAGATATATTCCCGGCACTGTTTCGATTACATCTTCTGATAAATTGATACTTACCACCTAAAAATATGAAATATTATTTATCTTACTCATTTAAAGATATCAGTGCTCTCAAATGGTATCATACATGTTTCCAGAATATGGTAAACCCCCTAATCTTAATGTTCAACTAACATAACTTAAACTGCTGGGTTATCTAGGGTTCTTTTTTAAAATAAGTCCAAGAAATGTATATTTACCAAGATTCAGGCAGTCAGGCTCTATTCTGTATTCATTACATAGTAACAAAAAAGACAATTTGGTGAAAATGACTTTGAAATATTAGAAAATATTCCACTTAATCGGTGCTTGAGGCATACGTTGTCTCAGTGAAATTATTTGGAAATTAGCATTTTAATAAAGGTTAAATTAAAAATATATGCATTTAATATAATAAATAAAGGTCATTATATACCTAACATTTTCCAAATTGTGCACTAATTTCAGACCGCACATTTCTCACTTTTCATGAAAATCATGCCACCTTTGACTTGGTAAAATCAGGATAAACAGATGTCAAATATATGTCTCTGATTAAACATCGCAGATTACTCATTGACAGCAACATGGTCTTTTCTCTAAGAAAATAGGAGTAAGTGAATGGATGTGAGTGATCTCTGGGTGTATATCTATTTTTTAATGAAAAATAAAATATACCCAGGCAGTAATGTCTTTGACACAATTATCACTGTTAGGTGTTGAAATCTGTTACATTATGAGATTTTCTTGCTATATTATGTATTTATTTTGAGTTGGAGTCTCACTCTGTCACCCAGGCTGGAGTGCAGTGGAACACTCATGGCCACCCCAGCGTCGACCTGCTGCGCTCCGGCAAGCCTTACCTCGTAGCATTTCAAGTAACTGGGACTAAAAGTATGCACACTATCACGCCCAGCTTATTTTGGATTTATTGTACAGACGAGGTCTTGCCAAGTTGCCCGTGCTGGTCTCAAACCCGTAGGCCCAGGTAATCCACTCTCCTTGTCCTCCCAAAATGCTGGGATTACAGGCTAAACCACCAAGCCCAGTCTTGCTATGTTATTAAATCACAGAATATGGACAGTGTCCTTGAGTGTTCTCTCAAATCCACTCAATAATATTTCATAATCAGAATATGCCAACATATACCTGTGAACACCACATCCACATGACCTTAATCATGAAAATGATACTTTGTCTTTGGACAAATCATCCAATATTTCTAAACTATATCATTAAAGAAGATGAAACTATAATCCAGAAAAAGATGTAAAATTATGCAACTTTTAGAAAAATAGAGAAAAATTCAGGAAATGCTAGTGTTTTCATAGTAAAGCATGACTAACTCATCCTGGTAAAAGCAATGTGGGTGACAGAGAGCTTTGGTTGAAGATTTTTTTTTTCCTTAACTTGTTGCCCGGATGAATATTGTTTTAATGTTTTTCTTTCTACTTTCTGTAAGTTTTATGGGCCAAAATATTTCTATGGAAGTGATATATGGGAAATGTAGCTTCAAAGAGTCTATATTCATTCTTATCCTTCTTGGAAAGGTACATGAACCAAGTGGAGTAACTAGCAAAAATAGTTTCTGGGAAAATGATTATATTTGGTCAAACTTTTCTTAGTAAAGGAAAAGACAGAAGCTTCAGGTAGGAATCTGAGCTCTTCTTGTCCCTAAAATGTCTACATATTTTATAATCTAGGTACTGAAAGCACTCCCAGGAGGCTATATAATCAAAGGATTTGCAGAAGGTAGACTAAGAAAGACATTCAGGTCTGGAATCTGTTTGCCATGGCCAACACCATCTTAAATTTTTATGCATAATCTAAGAAGGAACCAGAGCTTGGCAGAAGGAGTACTGAGTGCTGCTACTTTCCCCATTTGCTCAGTTACCATACTGCCCTTCACCACTACCTCACCTTATAACTGTCCCTAATTTTCTGTGGACATAGGAGTGACTTTAAGATGAAGACCAGGAAGAGAGTAGGAGAAGGAGAATTGGAGGTGGGAAAGGGAGTAGAAGAAAGAAGATGAAGGAAGAAGAGCTAGTTCAAATTGTAATTGTGGCATCTTCTCTAGACTATAACCTAATTAACACATGGGGCCCTTGAGACACTGAGATAAACCCCAAACCACACATACACTCAATTTCCACATCTTCTGACTCAGACCAAATGCTTCCTCTACTGCACCATCTAACCTCTCTTAAAGAATCCTTTTCATAGATCCTCCAGGAGATATTTCTTTCCACCATCACCAAGTTGTGATGCTTATTACTATTTCAGTCAAAAATAAATAAGTTTGCGATTTAGATAACTATATATTTCAAAGTATGAGAGCTCTTCTTGATAGCAGTCCATCATTTCAATTGCAGTATGGTTTATCAGGAAAATAATTTCGAACTAAGGAAATTTTGTTTCATTACCATTCATGAAAACCAGAGGGTTGTAGTTTGTTCCATGTCTCTCTCTCTGGGACAAACTCCATTATGAAAAGTGAACCTATTTCTGAATGCTGAATACACCTGCAATCCAAAGTTGTCATCACAGATGTTGAAGACTAGAGGCAAAAGAACAAAAAATCAAGGCCCAGGAGCTGACATCCCTGCCTCTCCCCACCAAAGACACATAATCTGAAAGTAGGAAGTTCATTGGGGAGGGAGGACTTGGGGGAGACAGTGCACTGGGTGCAGAAAGCATCACAACTGCATTTGTATTATTTTTCATCATAAACATATATGTGTGTGTGTGTGTGTGTGTGTATTTTTACATACATTAAAAGTGTAGAAGCACAGCACATTCACAAAATTTGCAAATGAATAAACACACATACTGAAGCTGCATCCTCAAAAAACATTGCATTGTAATTCAAATTTTCTTTTCCTTTTTTTTTAGTCAGAATCTCACTCTGTCCCCATGCTGGAGTGCAGTGGCATACTCACGGTCACAGCATCCTCGACTTGCTGGACTCAGGCAATCCTTCTGCCTCTGCCTTCCGAGGAACTGGAACCACAAGGGTACACCAGCATGCTCAGCTAATTTTATGTATTTATTTATTTATTGTAAAGGTGAGGTCTCACCATGTTGCCCAGGCTGGTCTCGAACCCGTGGGCTTTGACAATTCTTTTGCTTTCTCCTCCCAAAGCAAAAGAAGCATAAAGTCCTAGTATTGGTTTTCTATTGTTGCACAGCAGATTACCATAAGTTTAGTGACTTACAACAATACCCATTATTAACATACAGTTCCAAGGTTGGCTGGATTCTCTGCTCAAGGAAGCCCAGTCTATAATGAAAATATTGCCCATGTGGACCACTTGTCCGGAGGCGATAGGGAGAAATCTGCATCCAATCTCATTTAAGCTGTTAGAACTCAATTCCTCACAGTTGTAAGAGTGGTGTTTCTGTTTCTTTGCGGGTTGTGAGCCAGGGTATAAAAATGGCATCTTGAAGCCACCCACATTCCTTCTCATATGTCTTCTTCTTCTTCAAGTCTGCAATGGTGTGGCAAGTTCCCTAGTGCTTTAAATCTCTGAGTTTCTCCTGTGCTACCATCCAGAGCAAGAACTGTGCTTAGACATCTTTTCCTCACTGCCTGCATCCATCAGTCTGTAGTGAACATATCCACATTCAGGTTCTGTAGAAATGTCCAGAAGGATCTTGTTGGTGAGCCATTCTAGTCAGTCAGCACGTAACATCCACACCTTGACCCTCATCCTCATCCTGGGTCCTGCAGTGTCCTCCTGCTCTTCCACACTTACAGGCTTCTCAAACTTCCATGACGTCATCATTCTTACCCAGTGTGGCTGAAAATTCCACCTATGCCAAGGCAGGAGACTCTTTGCATTGCCCCTTGATGAGGAGTGAGGAGATACTCTTCTTTATATTTGTTTGTTTACATGCTTTTATAGTTCCATTTAAATTTCAAAGCTTTTATTGATGCTGTGTTTTGTTTGAAACTTTTAACTCTGCTCCTTTCTCTTTGGGCCTCAGACATTGATTCTTTGGACTGGTTTAGGTGATGACTCTAATGACAGAAACAACCAGAATTTCTTGCTGAGCAGATATCTCCTGGGGTGTTTAAGCTTTGGTCACATTTTGACTCTTGACCAGTAGCCTCAGTAAGGCCTTCAATGTGGCCCAACAATTCTAACATATTTGCTAGTCTGATGAGGCTTCCATGCTCATAGATTACTTCATATTATACACCTTCTCTTCCTGTAAACCTCCAAAACCACCTCCTCAGCGCTTACTCTTGGTTGAGGACCTTCTTCCTATTGGACAAATAAAATAAAGCAATCAGAAGAAAATATTTTCTCCACGTCTGTCCACCTGCATGCTGTGTGCCCATGTACTCACTTTCCTTCCTGACACTATTTGTAAACTAATTGTCCATGCTCCTTTCAGAGATCAAACCCTCCCCTTTGCACTGGAATCTAGCTACCATCCCTATACACAGATGCACCTCCAGATACCGACTAATTCTCTCTCTTGCACTGACAATTTCCCTGCACTATTTTAACATTACAATCAACATATAATCATACTGCAATGTTGCTTCTTCAAACATAAATACATACTTCCTTCTGACCCTATATTCACCTCAAACTGCTCCTCCATTTCTTCTCCCCAATTTCTATCATGATTTGAAGTTTTCAATTCTTTTCTTCCAATTCTATCTAGAACTATCAAACAGTCTTCCCTCTCTGTGAAAATTAACTTGGTCACTCGTTCCTGGACTCTTCCTAGATCCAAAAGTTAATTCTTAGTCTTCATCTTAATTAATATCACAGGCCAAATCCCATGGTTCATGCCTGTAATCCCAGCACTTTGAGAGGCTGAGGTGAAAGATCATTTCATGGCAGGAATTTAAAACCAGTCTAGGCCACATAAGGAGACATCGTCTCTACAAAAATTAAAAAAAAATTAGCTGAATGTGGTAGCATAGGCCTGTAGTCTCAGCTACTCAAGCAACTCAGGTGAGAGGATCCCTTGAACCCAGAAGTTGGAAGTTATAGTGAGCTGAGCTATGATCACGCCATTGCACTCCAGAATGGGAGACCAAGCGAAACTCTGTCCATAAAAACAAGAGAAAACAAAAACACTGGAGCAATAACTGGCATTGTTCACCACCACCAACCTCCCTCTTTGTAAAGCTGTCTTCTTTTGGCTTCTAAGACACAATATTCCCTAGGTTACCCTTTATCTCAGAAACCATTTATTCTCAAATTCCTCTGACAATTATCCTCATTCTTACTCATTTAAAAACAACCAAAAAACTCATACTTTAGAGTAGTCTCATGACTTTAAACAATATCAATGTGCTGGCAACACCAAAAAAAAAAAAAAGAAATCGTTTTTCAAGATGTTATCACTGGGGGAGGCTTGGTGAAAGAACTGTAGATGTTTTCCAATTGCCTAAGAACCTACAATTATTTCCGATTAAATGCTCAAATAGATTTACCAAAAACAATTTTTTAAAGAGCTTATGCCTGGGTCCTCACCCATAGATTCTGATTTACTGGACCAATGCACAGTGTGAGGTATTGTCTGGACATAGACTCTTTCCACCTGTATCTCGCTTCTTTCTTCCCTCTCCCTCAGGAGCAGCCTCTGGCCAAGTCTGGCCTCCGAAGAAAATGCATATTTCCAGTAATGAGTCACGGGATGCAGGTAATTGAGCAATGCTGAAAGTAATGTAGGCATCACTCTTAATCAATGTACCTATAAATACCAAATAGCAACTTGAATAATTAACTTGCTTTATTGTATAATTGCTTACTGTCCTGAGATAAAGATTATTCTCCAAACAGCCGCTATCGGTGCCTCCTGTAAGTTTTGTTTGTTTTTTTTTTTGAGTTAGAGTCTCACTCTGTCACCCAGACTAGAGTGCAGTGGCTGCTCCGGGCCACCGCAGCCTCAACCTGCTGGGCTCTGGTGATCCTTCCGCCTCAGCCTTCCAAGTAGCTGGAACTACAGGTGCGCGCTACCACACCTGGCTAATTTTTTGATTTATTGTAGAGATGAGGTCTCGCTGCCCAGGCGGATCTCGAACCCACGGACTCAGGCAATCTACTCACCTCAGCCTCCCAAAGGCATGAAATTACAGGCTGAGCCACCGAGCCCGGCTCTCCTGTAAGTTTTAATAAACCAATGTCGTTCCTGCTGCATCCCAAGCAGAGTGACTTCTTTGGAATAGGAAAAGAACATTGCAAGCAAGCCCTCTCAGATTTGGGGTTACTGCATCACCCAAAGCCAAGATTAAGAACCATGAATAGAGCAAATAGTATCAATATAGTACAACATTTACACGTGGTAGATTCAACTAGTCTTGGTTCTATGCAAGTCAACATCATAAATATTTTGGAAATACTATTTCCAAAATATTTCTAAGAGAAATATATTTAGTCTTTCTTTAAACCTCATAAACCAACCTCTGCTAGTTTGAAACAGTTCTTCTGTAGCTTCCTTACCTCTCTCAGGCTTGATAAATTGAAGGAAGTGTTAGGGCTTTGCTTTATATTAGGTTTTGTCTTAAAGGAATGTTGTGACTTCTTTAAGCTTCTATGCAGACCATAAAAACTCTCCTCATATCAGCAATAAAGCAATTTCACTTTCTTATCATTTGTGTGTTCACTGGAATAGCACTTTCCATTTTCTTCAAGAACTTTTTCTTTGCATTCACAACTTGGCTATTGTTTCAAAAAGGCCTAGCTTTCAGCCTGTGTTGACTTTCAACATACCTTTTCCACTTAATTTAATCCTAGCTCTTGATTTAAAATGAGAGAGGAGTGACTCTATCTTATTAATTGGTCTAATTTCAATTTTTTTTATCTCAGGGAATATAGAGGCCTATGGAGAGGGAGAGAGAGATGAAGAAATGGTTGATCAGTGGAGCAGTCACAACACATACCTTTATTAATTAAGTTCACCCTCTTACATGAACACATGTTGTGAAGCTACTGAACAATTACAATAATAACATCAAAGATTACTGATCACAGTATAACAATAATGTGAAGACTTTAAATATTGTGAAAATAACCACAATATGGCTTGCAAAGATGCTCAATATCCGTTATCATTAGGGAAACAAATTAAGATCATAGTGAAGTGCCATCTCATACTCACTCTAAGTGTTACAATAAAAAGACAAATAATAAGTTATATTAATAATGTGAGAATGGCGCACCACCTTCCCCTCTCTTCCTTGGCACTGCCTACCGAGATGGCAGTCATCTCCTAGCTGGCATCATGGCTGCCCTCAGACCCCTGGTGAAGCCCAAGATCATCAAGAAGAGAACTAAGAAGTTCATTCAGCACCAGTCAGACCGATATGTCAAGATTAAGTGTAATTGGTGGAAGCCCAGAGGTATTGACAACAGGGTGCGTAGAAGATTCAAGGGCCAGATCTTGTTGCCCAACATTGATTACGAGAGCAACAAGAAAACAAAACACATGCTGCCCCATGGCATCCGAAAGTTACTGGTCCACGATGTCAAGGAGCTGGAAGTGCTGCTGTTGTGCTACAAATCTTAGTGTGCTGAGATTGCTCACAACATTTCCTCTAATAACCACAAAGCCATTGTAGAAAGAGCAGTCCAGCTGGCCATCAGAGTCACCAATCCTAATGCCAGGCTGTGCAGTGAAGAAAATGAATAGACAGCTCATGTGCACATTTTGTGTTTAATTAAAACCATAATAACTTCCAAACACCAATAATAATAATAGTAATGTGAGAACACAGGAATCCTCATACACTGTTCATGTGGAAAATGCAAAAGGGTTCCACTTTGGGAGACAGTCTGACGATGCCTTAAAAATTTTAAATATATACATAACCATACTACTCAGCAAATATTCATAGCAGGATAATTCATAATAGTTCCAAACTCGAAGCAATCCAAATATCCGCCACCTGGTGAGTGAATAAATAAAATTGCATGTATAAATGCAATGTAATACTATTCAGCAATAAAAAAAGGAATAAACTATAGAAACAAGCAACAATATGCATTCACCTGAACACATACCAAATGAAAGAAATCAGGCCTAAATGAGTACCTATAGTGGGTTTCCATTTTTGTAACATGTTCAGAAAATGTATAGAAACAGAATCAGATCAGTGGTTGCATAGAACTGGGTCTGGGAGCAGGAATTCACTCAAATAGGCACAAGTGATTTCGGGGGGGTGGTAAAAATGTTCAAAACTGAATTGTAATGATTTTTGTACAATGCTACAAATTTGATAAAGCTCAATAATTTGTATAGTTATCATGGTTGAAATTAATGTTTTATAAGTTATACCTCAATAAAGCTGTTAAACAAACAGGATATGCACCAAAAAACCATTGGGCCAAATATTTGAAGACATCTTGCTATGGTTTGAAAATCCCCTCAGAACCTGTGCTGAGTTTAGTTGCTATTGTAATAGTATCAATATGTGGAATGATTAAGAGGTGATTAAGCCATGAGAACTCTCTACATTCATTAATGGGTTAATGCTATTTTTGTGTGAGTCTGTCTGTTCCTTATTAAAGATTGAGTTCAGTCTCTCTCTCTCTCTCTCTCTCTCTCTCTCTCTCCCCCCCCCCCCTCCCTCCCTCCCTTCTTCCCCCTCTCTGTTACTCACTCTTGCCCTTCCGTTTTCCACCATAACATGACTTAGCAAGAAGGCCCTCATCAGATGCTGGCACCATGATCTTGCACTTTCCGGCTCCAGAATCATTATAGCAGCAAAAACCAGATTAAGACACATGCCAATAAAATATATGAAGAGTGAATAAAGACATGAAAATGTGTGCAGCATTTGTATTAGCTTTGCATTACTGGTGTAATACATCACCGCAAACATATTGGCTTGAAACAACACAAACTTATTATTTTGCAATTCTGTAGGTTCTATCTCCAATAAGAATCTCACTGGATTAAAATAAAGAATATAGGAGTAGTCCTCTCTGGAGGTTTGAGGGGAGCATCCTTTTCTTTGTGCTTTTCACCTTCTACAAGCTGTCTACATCCTTTGACTTGTGCCCCCTTCCATCCTGAAAGCCTATGATGCCAGGTTTTATATCCAATTCCTCCCTGACTTACTCTTCTGCCTCCCACTTCCACTTTTAGGGACACTTTTGATAGCTTTCACTCCACCCAGACAATCCAGGATAATCTTCTTCTTTGAGGATCAGTTGATTAGCAATCTTTATTCTACTTTCAACCTTAAATTTCCTATGCTATTTAAGATAATATGCTTACAAGTTCAAGGTGCAGGGATTAAGTCCTGAAAATTTTCTCTCTAGTCCCATGGCATAATTCCAAGGTTATCTGAATCCTGCATTCAAAAGTCCTTTTCATACACTTCCTTAAAGAACCAAGTTTGGATTCTAGCTGATAATAAGTTTTTTGTTTTTGTTATTTTTTTTTTAGAAGAATCAAAGAAAGACAATAATTGTAGATGAAAAAAGTCTTACAACAGTCATTGTTATGAGGCAGGGAGCCCTTTCCCCAAGTCTTATAAGATAAAATCCTTCCCAGAATAATGAAAGAGATCTTTTAGCACCATAAGATAAAAACTTTCTTAGATGATCCATATTAGAAAGAAATGTGACCCTAATCTGTAATGTGCAAGGGTAACTCTACTGTAACTTTGAAATATCCAATTAACCATATGTTACTAATAAGCAAGGCTTGTAGGGGACAAGGAAGCTAACAATGTATAAGAGGCAATGCCCCCCTACGCTTGTGGCTCAGCCTTTGGATGCAAATCCTCTGAACTGGTGCCCACAGGAATAAATGCTGTTTCCTGGCAAAGTAGCCTCAATGTCTCATCTCTCTCTGTGGTTTCTTGGTGCATTTCTGGTGCATTGGCCAGGAAACAAAAGGCGGAGATAGTGTTTCCACCTCCCTGCTGCAGGGGTACAACCCCCAGGACTCCAGGAGAGGTGACCTCGCCTGGCACCAGCATACCACTTGATCCCTAGGGAACTAGCCCTCCAGGCATGCTGAGGTGAGGACCTTGGAAGCACAGTGGAACCCAGTAAGGCACAGGAAACAATCAAGGGAGCCACACCCATCAGATTGGGAAGAACTCAGGTTCAATTTGGTAGACCTGCCCCTAAAGGCAGAAGGGGAGCATGATCAGCTCCCAGAGTTGCCCAAGTAGTCCCACAGGGGGACGAAACCGTAACTCTAAGGCACTGGGCAGTGGGTTGGAGACAGTGTGTGAATGTCAGTGAACGAGTCGCCACCTCGTGGCAAAGCAAGTGTTGTATCCCTGATTTGGTTCCAGCGGTGAGCTCCAAACGGCTGAATGGCGGGAGTAGATTCAAGGGCCGGTGGTGACCTTCATATAGTTAACCAGTGGGGTAAGCCCTGTAGTGGGACCAAAATCTGGGTGAGGGGATATACCAACTCGCCTATTGCCAAGACAGCACCTGAAATATTTCCTGTAGTGGGAAAACGATATCTATAGTTGAAACCGATTTGCCTATTGTCAGAAGGTACCCATAAGGGGTACGGCTGGAGAAGGGTAAATTGGTTGTCCGATCCTTTTACCCTCCCCCCATACCTTCCCATCTTGTGTGTGATTGTTGTCTTTTAGCGGGAGGAAATGGGTGGCAATCAGAGTAAGCTTACCTACCCCCTTGGATTGCTTGGTAAAGAATTTCAAAAGGAGTTATTCAGGGAATTGGGGTATTAAGTTAACTCCCAGAAAACTCCCAAACCTCTGTGAAGTAGATTGGTCTTCATTTGGGGTGGGGGTGGCACCTGAGGGGTTGCTAGACAAGAGACTAGTTAGTAAGGTGTTTAACATCATTGCGGGGGATCCAGGGCACCCAAGTCAATTTCCCTACATTGACTGTTGGCAAGATGTAGTCCTCTCTCACTCACCTTGGATAAAAGTCTGTCTAGAAAACAGCTATAGAGTAACGCTGGCCCAAGCAACTGCTCCCTGAAGGTACTGACCAGAGTCAAAAAAAAAACTGTTCTGTCTGAGGAAACTGAGAAGACCCTCCACCACCTTATGGAGGGGTATCACTGTACCACTCCTTGCCACCCGTACCTCCTGCAATTGCTGCAGCTGAAGCTTTAAATATGAAAGGTTGACCTCAGGCCAGAATCTGCCCTTTCCCCAAGGTCACCTGAAACGCCCCTGGCAGCAGCTACTCCAGAGCTGCCAAAGTTAATTGTTACACTGGGCTGGAAGACGCCGGGGGAACTTTGCTGACAACCCCCCACCCCATGAATGTCAAGAGGCTTTACAACCGCCATTAAGATAAACTATAGGACCCCTATACTACAATCCAGATGGCCAAATACAAGAAGAGGCAACATTCTTTTATATATCAATCTTTTACCACCACTGACCTTCTGAACTGGAAACATCATATCCCCTCATATACTGAGATGCCTCAGGCTATGATTGCTCTAATGCAGTCCATCATTCAGACCCACACACCTACTTTTACTGATTGCCGCCAGCTCCTCTTAACTTTGTTTAACACTGGAGAACGAGGTCACATTACTCAGGTTGCTTTAAAATTGCTAGAGGAGGACGCACCTGAGGGAACACTGGACTCACAAATATATGCCCAAAGATATTTCTCCGAGGAAAACCCCCAATGGGACACCAGTGGTGGCTGTGAATTTCAAATGCTCCAATGTTATCAAGAGGTCCTTTTGGGTGGAATGCAGGAAGGAGGGGAAAAGGCCATAAATATGAATAAAACCTTTGAGGTGCTCCAAGGCCTGAAGAGAGCTCCAGCCAATTTTATGAGTATGTGAAGCATTCCATCTTTACAATCCTTTCAACCCAGAGGTAGCTGAAATTCAGTGAATGATCGAAGCAGACTTCGTTAGTCAATCTCAGGGAGATATCTGGTGAAAGTTACAGAAGTTAGAAGCCTTTACTGGGATGAATGTCAGTCAGCTAATTGAGGTTGCAACAAAAACATTTGTTAATTGGGACCAAGAGGCCCAGAGGGAAGCAGATGGGAAAACAAAAAAGAAAGCAGACATCTAGGCCTCTGGTTTGGCAGAACAACATACCCAGTGAGTGCCCTACTTGACTGAGGCTGAGGCCTGGACAAGCAGAAAGGCCAGCAAGAAGAGCTGCCCACCCTGTGATAAGATTAGGGAAGAGCCAATGTGCTCACTGCTTCCAAGAGGGGCACTGGGAAATGAATGCCCAGAGCCGGAGGATTTCTGTCCTGCCCCTCAAAAAAGAGGGAGAGGCCAGATGGCTCAGGGATGATACCAGCCCACGCCCCAACCATATGTGGCCCCCGAGAATCCTTTTGTTGGCCTAACTTCCATGGGAAACTATGGAGAAGACTAGGACAGACCGGGTTCCATTTTACTAGGCCCCTGGGAACCTACGGTCTGAATGACCATGGGGTCTGGTCCCTTAACTTCATGGTAGACACATTCAGTAGTGACCCAGCCTGTGGGCCCTCTTTCACCAAGATAAGCTACCACTGTGGGAGCCACAGGTGGCTGAGCACGTCACCCCTTTTTACAGCCCCGGCGATGCAATTTAGGGGGCCATGAAGTTGTCCATGAATTCCTGAACTTCCTGGATTGTCCAGTGGCTTTCATTGGCCGAGACCTTTGGGAAAGGTGCAAGCCCAAATAACCTTCTACTCTAATGGCCAGGCAGCTTTATCCCTGGGGAGTCCTGGAGCAAAAATTATGACTCTTACAATTCCCTGAGCAGAAGAGTGGCGCCTCTGTAACCTCATAGAGGTGCCATGGCAAGAACCTGAACTTCCCTTCCCTTGCCTGGGGTATGGGCTAAGGATAATTCCCCTGGACTGGCCCAGAACATACCCCAGTCGTGATAGAACTAAAGCTGGGGGCTGTGTCCATCTGTCAGAAACAGTATCTCATCCCTTGCAAGGCCCAGGTTGGGATCCAAAAGCACCTGGAGAGACTTTTAAAATACAGAATCCTCTGTCAGTCATCCTGGAATACGCCACTACTGCCAGTTCAAAAACAGGGGAAAGATGGTTACCAGACTAGTTCCAGACTTACGGGTAGTAAATCAAGTCACTGTTACTTTACACCCGGTTGTCTCCAATCCCTACACTCTTCTAAGCCTTATCCCTACTGAAGGCACCTACTTTACCTGTTTAGACCTCAAAGATGCTCTCTTTTGTATCTGCTTCGCCTCTCAAAGTCAACTGATTTTTGCTTTTCAATGGAAAAATCCTGATAACGGTGATAAAAGCCAAAAGACTTGGACTAGACTGCCACAGGGTTTCAAAAATT
>NW_007233521.1:6901-16947 GCF_000164805.1 Carlito syrichta | reverse complement strand
TCACATGGGCATGTCTCTATCAGGGTACCCACACTTCCTCCCACCTTTGTCCCCAGTGTGGACCCACATGCTCCTCCCAGTGGCAGCCTCGGGGAAGGGGAGGGCATTTCTCCTAAACCTTCAGGGGTCAAGGACGGCCAAGTGACTCATGACTATCTCATCAGCACTTTAGGATGCCAAGAGGAGAAGATGGCCAGAGGCCAGGATCTCGAGACCAGGCTGGACACCATGGCAAGTCTCCACCTCAAACCCAAGCAAAATCTAGAAAACTTTGGGTGAAAGCAGTCCTCAGCAGTAGGATTGCCTCTGGCCCAGAGTTCAAGACCAGGAAGCTGACCAATTAGAAAACCTGTGATCGCAGCAGTTTGGGAGGCCCAGGCCAAGAGGATGGCCGAGTTGGGTGGTTTGAGAGCAGCCTGGGCAACCATGTGAGGAAAGAAAAGAAAGAAAGAAAGAAAGAAAGAGAGAGAGAGAAAGAGAGAGAGAGAAGGAAAAAAAAGAAAAAAGAAAGAAAGGAAAGATAGAAAGAAAGAAATTCATTCTCCTGCAAACATTCTGCCCTCAGTCTTTCCCCCATCCCGCTAACATGTGAGAGTCCCCCAACCTAGGCACCCTCCAGTCAATACCCCCCTAATGGCTGAACCCACTTTGTTGTGGGAGTTCCCAGGGCTTCCTCGCCATGTTTGTGCCGGTTCTCCTCTCTGAGGTGAAAAATGTCCCCCAGGCAGGCCAAAACTCTGACTCGGCAATGAGGACTTTCCGGCAAGAAAGGCTGGTTACACATCTCTCACCTGGGGAAATTTCGTCCCCCTAGTCCCATTTTCTCTGGTTCTTCAGTCAGTCGCCCTGTAAACACATCATGCGCAGTTGAGAATCTGTGCATGACCCTGATGTTTTGGAGACAGGATCTGACTCTTTGGCCCAGGCTGGGGCACAGGGACATGACCGTCGTTCACTGGGAGCTTCAAAATTGAGGGCTCTGATGATCCTCCCACCACAGACTCTGGAGTGGCCAGGACGATGGGCACCTCGACCCCAGACACCCTGTTTGGATGGGTGCAGAGATGGGGTCTCCCTGTGTGGCCTAGGCTGGCCTTGGGCTCTTGCTCTCCAGCCACCCTCCCAGCTTGGCCTCCCAGAGTGCTAGGTTTCCAGACTTGGGCTGCCACACAAGGCCTTCTGGTTCTTTTTTGATGAAGGATTGAGGCCAAGCTCTGGGGCTCAGCCTCATCATCCCAGGCCAAGGCCAGCAGCCGGCCAGAGGTCACGGACTGAGACCCACCCAGTCACCTTGGTGAGACCTCCTCTCTACCTTCCATCCCAAATGAGGCTGGTGTGGTGGCACGCACCTGTCGTTCCAACTCATTGGAAGGCTGGGGAAAGGCTCATCACAGCCCAGCAGGCCAAGGTTGCAGTGGCCAGAGCCAGCCACCACCCTCCAGTCTAGGCAACATAGTCAAACTCCAACTAAAAGAAAAAATGGAGAAAAGGAAAAATAAGTAGAGCATCCATTTGAGTATGGAGTTGGGATCATCAAGAACAGAGATAAATCATTGGGGAAGGAGGTCCTAGCCTTGGCCCTAGAGTTCCCGAAAGACAGTGGATCAGCAGACAATCGGGCTTTACTTTGAGAGATCAAGGTGAGGTACTACTGCAGCCTGGGTTTTCAAGACCAGTCAGGGCCAAGTAGCAAGACCTGGTTGCTACCCGGAATGCAAACACTGGAGTCATAAGTGGTGGCGCCCTGGTCCTGGCTACATGGGATGTGGTGGCCTTCATCCCATGGTGTTCATTTGCATCACCCCCAGTGACAGAACGTGTGAGTCTAGGCCAGGCAACATGGCTCATGGCTGTCAGCCCTGTGTGCTGGGAAGTGAAGGCAGGAGGCTGCCTGATCCCACAGGTCGGAGACCAGCCTGGGAGACTTGTACAGATCTCGTCTAGGTGAGTGGTCCCCAAAAGATAGTCAGGCATTTTGGCCCCCCTATATCCAGCTGCTCAGGGGCAGAGGTGGGAGGACAGCTTGAGACCCGTAGGTCGAGTGCCCTGGAGCCAAGATCGAGCTACTGCACCCAAGCCCGTCTGATGGAGACTGGCTACAAAACAGACACCTTCCATGTGCATCACATCGGGCGTCCATGGCTCCCCAGGGTAGGTCCACTAGGGTGGGTGACAATGGAGTGATTGGGAGAGGAAGGAGCCTTCCCCCCACCCAAAGGTGGCAGACAGAGCACCAGAATCTGGGCTAGCTGCTGTGCTGCTGGACCTCCTTGATTGCTCTGTGCCCGATAGCTTCCCTTGCTCAGGGTCATCTGTTCCATGAGCTCACACACGTCTTGGTTGTGGGGCAGGAGTGTGGAGGGTGGAGGCAGGCCTCCTGGAGAGCATGGCCAAAGGCGTGAGATGGTTGTGCACAGTGGCCACCTTTGAAACCTCCCACAAACGAGAGGCTGGAAAGTGCCTTTTCCTCTCCCAGTCCTGAGGATGACTCCTCACGATGGGTGGCATTGTTGTTGGTGGTGGTGGTGCTGGTGATCATTATTATTTGGAGTCGGAATCCCGACTGTCACCCAGCCTGGAATGTGGGGGCATGCTTAGGGCCACCATGGACTCCACCTCCCTGGCTAAGGTGATCCTGTTGCCTTGGCTCCCCGAGTGGTTGGAAACACAGGACTGTGCTGCCATGCCCGGGCAATCTTTTTATTTATTTTTAATGATGGAGATGAGGTCTCATCCCATGTCCTGGGATGGTGTTGAACCCACAGGCTCATGTCCTCCACTCTTCTGGGCCTGCAAAGTGCCAGAATGCCAGGCTGAGCTCCTGAGCCCAGTCTGTGGTTGTGGTGGTGCTGGTGGTTGGTATTATTATTCTGAATCTGAATCATGCTCTGTCACCAAGACCAGAGTGCAGGGACCCGTTCTTGGCCACCACAACCTTCACTCTTAGGGTTCCAACAATACTCCAGTCATGGACTCCCGAGTGGTCAGTATGACAGGCGTGTGCCACCATGCTCGGCTCATTTTATTGGCTTCTTATAGTGACGAGGTCTCACCAGGGTGCACAGGCTTGTCTCGAACACAGGGACTCAGGTCATCCTCTCGACTCAGCTTCCCAGAGCACTGGGATGACAAGTGTGAGGCCCCGCACCACCCTCGACACCCCTCTTGGGGCCCCACTGCGAGGCCTGCTCCCTTCCAATGACCTTGGACCATGGAGAGTTCAGCCGGAGTCGACAGCAAGTCATCCCTGGAAGGAGCACCTAGCACCAGGGCATTTCTCGCCCGTCTGCCAACCACTCCACCTGCCTTTTTCCCCAGGGTGCACATGCTTGCTCCACCTCGGACCAGCCTCAGAGAAAGGAAGGGCATTACTCTCAAACCTTCGCACTCGTGGTGGCGGAGATGGAATATGACTGGAGCCTGGGAGCTCAAGACCAAGCTGGACATCATAGCAAGCCCCTACTATGAGCCCAAGCAAAAGCCAGAAAACAGTGGGTGAGGGTAGGCCCGTGCAGGAGGCTTTCGTCCAGCCCAGAGTTCTAGACCCAGCAGGAAGACCAGGATGTCGACCAAATGGAAAGGCTGTGATCACAGCATTTTGGGAGGCCCCAACCAAGAGAATGGCCTGATTTGGGTGGTTTGAGAGCAGCCTGGGCAACCTAGTGAGGAAAGAGAGAAAGAGAGAAAGAGAGAAAGAGAGAAAGAAAGAAAGAAAGAAAGAAAGAAAGAAAGAAAGAAAGAAAGAAAGAAAGAAAGAAAGAAAGAAAGAAAGATAGAGATAAAAAGTAATCCATTCTAGTGCATACCTTCTGCTTTCATTACTTCCCTCCCGCACCCCGACAGGTGAGGGTCCCCCAAGCTTGGCACCTTCCAGCCTCAAACCCCCAATGGCTGCCCCTGCTTTGTTGTGGGAGTTTCTGAGGCTCCCTGGCAGGGTGCCAGCTTTCCTCTTCGAGGCAAGAAATTTGCCCCAGGCAGGCCAATCCTCAGACTCAGCTCAAGGACCTTCTTCCAGAAAGGCCAGAGACACAGACCTCACCTGAGGAAGTTTCTGTTCCCTGAATCCCATTTTTTCTGTCTCTAAAGCCAGTCACCCTGTTAACACAGCATGTGCACCTGAGAATCTGTATGATTCTGATATTTTCAGAAATTGGGTCTGGTTCTGTGGCCCAGGTTGGGGCCTGTGGACACTACCGTCATTCACCATCAGCCTCGAATTCGTGGGCTTCGTCAATCCTCCACCTCTGCCAATAGAGTGGCCCAGATGATGGGCACCTTGGCCTCAGATCCCCTGTTTGAATAGGTATGGAAATGGGGTCTCCCTACATGGCCCAGGCTGACCTTGGGCTCCTGGGCTCCAGCCATCCTCCCACCTTGGCAACCCAAAGTGCTGTGATTCCAGGTGTGGACCATCACACCAGGCCTCCTGGTTCTTTTCTGAAGAAGAATCGAGGCCAGGCTCAGGGTTTCAGCCTCATCATCCCAGTGCTTTTTGAGACTGAGACCAGTGGCTGGCCCAAGCCAGGAAGTCGAGATATGCCCAGGCACATCAGCGAGACCTTTTCTCTAACCTCCATCCCAGATGACCCAGAGGTGGTGGCGCACACCTGTCATTGTGGTTACTCAGAAGGCCAGGAAAAGTCTAGCCAGAGTGCAGTGGGACGACGCTGTGGTGGCTGGGAGTGGGTCACCATCCTCTAGCCTGGGTGACACAGTGAGACTCTGACTCAGTGAAAAAAAGGAAAAAAGAAAAAAAAAGAAGAGCATCCATTTGTGTATGAAGTTGGGATCATCATGAACAGACAGAGATCATTTGGAAAGAGGCCCAACCTTGGGCCTAGAGTTCCAGAAAGACGGTGAATTGGTGGACAATTGGGCTGTGGCTTTGGGAATCTGAGTTGGGTGAACTCTGGAGCCCAGGAATTCTAGCCCAGCCTGGGCCACATAGTGAGAACTCTTCTATCCCTGGAATGCAAACACTGAAATCAGCCATGGTGGTGCCTGCAGTCCCGACTACACATGATGCAGTGGCCTCAGTCCTGGGGCATTTCTTTTTGATGCCCCCACCAACAAAACGTGTGAGACCAAGACAGACACATGGCTCATGTCCATCAGTTTTGCACCCTGAGAGGCCGAGGTGGGAGACTGCCTGAGCCCAAGAAAGGTGGCCAGTCCTCGTCTCCATGAGTGTCCCCAAAATAGAGTCAGGTGTGGTGACCCCAGGAGTCCCAGCTGCTTGGGGGTCAATGTGAGAGGACTGCCTGAGTCCCGCAGGTTGAGGTTCCAGGAGCTACGATTGTGCCACTGTGCCCCAGCTCGGCTGACAGAGAGTCTGGTGCAAATAAGACGCCTGGGCTTCCCAGGGAAAGGTCCATGTGGGTGGGGGACGATGGAGTGAACGGGAGAGGAAGGGGCCGTTCCCCTGCCCGAAGGTAGCAGTCAGAACGAGTGTAACCTGGGCTCGTCACAGCATTGCTAGACCACCTTAATCACTCTGTTCCCGACAGCCACCCTACCTTGGGGCCATCTGTTTTGTGAGCTCACACACATCTTGGCTGTGGGTGACGAATGTGGAGCATGGAGACAGGCATTCTGGGGCATGTGACCGAAGGCACGGGATGGACATGCCCAGTGGCCACCTTTGAAACCTTCTATGAACAATGACCTGGAAAGTGCCTTTTTCTCTCCCATCCCTAAGGGTGACTCCTCATGCTGGATGGCAGGGGTGCTGGTAGTAGTGGTGGTGGTGATTATTATTATTTGGAGTCTGAATCCTGCTCTGTCGCCCAGGCCAAAGTTCAGGGTCATGCTCACGGCCACCAGGGAATCCACTTGCCAGGATCAGGTGATCCTCCCGCCTTGGACCCCCGAGTGGCTAGAACCACAGCCCTGCACGACCAGGCCCATCAAATGTTTGAATTTATTTTTGATGGCTGAGATGATGTCTTTCCTCACGTCATGGGTTGTTTTCGAACCTGCAGTCTCAGGCCGTCCACTCACCTGGGGCTCTGAAGGGCAGGGATGCTTAGCTGAGCCCCTGAACCTGGCCTGGGGTTGTGGTTGTTGTGGTGGTTGGTATTGTTATTCTGATTCAGAGTCCCACTCTGTCACCCAGGCTGGAGTGAAGACTTCCACAGTTGGCCACAGCAACCTCCATTGGCTGGTTTCTGACAATGCTCCTTCCATGGTCTCCTGAGTGGGTGGAACAACAGATGTGTGCCACCATGCTTGGCTCATTTTTTGGCTTCTTGTAGAGACGAGGTCTCACCAAGGTGCCTGGGCTAGACTTGAACTCAGGGACTCAGGCCATCCTCTTGCTTTGGCCTCCCAGAGCCCCGGAGTTACAAACGTGAGTCCCCCGCCCAGCCTCCACACCCCTCTTGGGGACTCATTGTGAGCACTGCTCTCTTCTGATGACCCATGACCCAAGAGTGGGTGGCAGGAGTCACCCACCGAGCCCTCCCGGGGGAGAGAGCCTGCCACAGCGACATGTCACAGCTGGGTTGCCCACACCTCCGCCCACCTCGTGCCAAGTGTGGACCCACTTGATCCTCTCAGGCGCTGCCTCTTGTAAAGGGATCACGTGACTCTCAAAACTTTGGGTAGCTGGGAGGGTTGGGCACCTCATGCCTGTCTCATCAGCACTCGTGTAGGCCAAGACAGGAAGATGGGTGGAGTCTGGGAGCTCAATACCAGGCTGCACACCATCGCAAGCCCTAACCTCAACCCCAAGAAAAGCCCAGAAAATTTTGGTTGAGGGCAGACCTCGGAAGGAGGATCGTCTCCAGCCCAGAGTTAAAGACCAGGCAGGAAGACAAGGATGTCAACCAAAAGGAAAGCCTGTTTTTGCAGGAATTTGGGAGGCCCAGACTGAGAGGATGGCCCAATTTGGGCTGTTTGAGAGCAGCCTGTGCAACCTAATATGGAATGAAAAGACAGAAAGAAAGAAAGAGGCCGGACTCGGTGGCTCCGCTTGTAATCCCATGCTTTGGGAGGCCAAGGTGAGTGAATTGTCTGAGCCAGCATGTTCGAGATTCACCTTGGCAACTTGGCAAGACCTCTTCTCTCTACAATAAATCAAAAAAATTATCTAGGTGTGGTAGTGCACTTCTGTAGTTCTAACTACTTGTAAGGCTGAGGCTGAAGAATCGCCAGGGCCCAGCAGGTCGAGGCTGTGGTGCCCACAGCACTCCAGTCTGGGAGACTGAGTGAGACTCCGACTCAAAAAAAAAGAAATACAGAAAGATAGAAATCCATTCTGCTGCAAACCTTCGGCCCTCAGTCCTTCATCCCTGCTCCCACTCACATGGGAGGTTCAGCCAAGCTTGGCATCTTCCAGTCTCAAACCCCCTAATATCTGTCCCCACTTTGGTGCGGTATTTCCTGAGGCTCCCTCACTGTGTTCCTGCCGACTTTCCTCTCCTAGGTGAGTTATGTACCCCAGGCAGGCCAACCCTCAGACATGGCAATGAGGACCTTCCACCAAGAAAGACCATGGACACATAACTCACCCAGGGACATCTGTTTACTCCCAATCCCCCTGTTTGTATGGGTGCGGAGATGGGCTCTTCCTGTATAACCTGGGCTGGCCTTGGGCTCATGATCTCCAGTCATCCTCCCACCTCGACCTCACAGAACACTGGGCGACTAGGCATGGGCCACCACGCCAGGCCTTCTGGTTCATTTTTGATGAGGGATTGTGGCCAGGCCCAAGGGTTCATCCTCATCATCCCAGTGCTTTGGGAGGCCAAAGCCAGTGGCCGGCCCTAGCCTATGCACTGCCACCCACCCAGGCACCTCGGTGAGAAGTCATCTCTACCATCCATCCCAATTGAGCTGGGCTTGGGGGTGCACACCTATCATTCCGGCCCCTTGGAAGGTCAGGAAAAGGCTTGCCAGAGTCTGGAGGATGAAGGCTGCGGTGACTGGGAGAGAGCTATCACCCTCCACCCTGGGTGATGGACTGAGACTCCGACTCAAATTTAAAAAGGAAAAAAGGGAAAAAAGAGCATCCATTTGTGGATGGAGTTGGCATCATCATGAACAGATAGAGATCATTTGGGAAGGAGGCCCCAGTCTTGGGCCTATAGCTTCCGAAAGACTGTGGATCAACAGTCAATCGAGCTGTGGCCTTGGGAGGCCGAGTCAGGGGACTGCTGGAGCCCGGGAGTTTGAGACCAGTCTGGAGCACGAAGAGAGAGCTCGTCACTCCCTGGGATGCAAACACTGGAGTCGTGCGTGGTTGCACCTGCTGTCCCGGCCACACAGGATGTAGTGGCTTTCATCCTGTGGCATTCCTTTATTTGTCCCCACTGACAGAACATGCAAGTCCAGGCCGGGCAACGTGGCTCACAGCATTCGGCCCTGCACCCTACAAGGCTGAGGCTGAGACTGCCTGAGCCCAGGTGTCAGAAACCAGTCCTAGCGACCTGGCCAAACCCCATCTCAGTGTGAGGTCTCCAAAATAGAGTCAGGCTTGGTGGCCCATGGAGTCTCAGCTGGTCAGGGGTCGAGGCTGAAGGACTGCCTTAGCCCTGTAGGTCAAGGCCCTGGGAGCCATGATTGTGCCCAGCCTGGCCGACAGAGACACCAGCAACAAAAAAGACATCTCCCATGTGCATCCCAATGGGGGTCCATGGCTCCCCAGGTAAAGATCCACATGGCTGGTGAACAATGGAGTGACTAGGAGAGGAGGGGTCCCTCCCCCTGCCTGAAGGTGGCATACAGGGCACCTGGAACCTCGGCTGGCTGATGCATTGCTGGACCTCCTTGATCGCTCTGTGTCTGATGGCTGCCCTAGCTCAGGGTCGTCTGTTCCCTGAGCTCACACACGTTTTTTCAGTGAGGCCCGAGTGTTGAGGGTGGAGGCAGGCCTTCTGGGGAGTGTGGCCGAAGGTGCAGGATGGACTTGCCCAGTGGCCACCTTTGAAACCTCCCATGAACGACAGGCATTAAAGTGCTTTTTCCTCTCCCATTCTTGAGGGTGTCTACTCTCACTGGGTGGCAGGGGTGGTGGTGGTGGTGGTGGTGGTGGTGAGTATTATTATTTGGGATCAGAATCCCCATCTGTAGCCCAGGTCAGAGCACAGAGGCATGTTCACTGCCACTGCAGAATCCACCTGCCAGACTCTTGCGATCCTGCCGCCTCAGCCCTTCGAGTGGCTGGAACAACAGTCTTGCATCAGCATATCCGGCTAATCTTTGGATTTATTTTTGGTGGCCGAGATGAGGTCTAACCTCATGTCCTGGGCTGGTGTTGAAACCACAGACTCAGGCCGTACACTTACCTGAGCCTCCAAATGTGCAGGATGCCAGGCAGAGCGCCTGATCCCAGTCTCTGATTGTGATGGTAGTGGAGGTTGGTATTATTATTCTGAGTCGGAGTCCATCTCTGTCGCTGAGCCCCGAGCTCAGGGGCCCACTTTCAGCCACCGTGGCATAAAACAGCTGGGCTCCAGCGATCCTCCCACTATGGCCTCCAAATTGGCCGGTATGACAGGCATGCGCAACCACGCTCGGCTCATTTTTTTCGCTTCTTGTAGAGACAAGGTCTTGCCAATTTGCCCGGGTTGGTCTCCAACCCGGGGTCTCAGGCCATCCTCTCGCCTCACCCTTCCAGAGCACCAGGATGACATGCATAAGTCCCCGCATCCAGCTTCAAAACCCTTCTCAGGGCCACACCACAAGATCCACTCCCTTCTGATGAACCGGTGTTGGGAGCCACCCTCAGAAGCCTTCAGGTTGATAGGGTCTGGAAGGCCAAAGACACCAAGGTGCTGGGCAACTCTGGGCAGTTATTGGCCCTGCTTCTTCTATTCATCTTGTTATGTTCACCATTGGTATCTGGAGAGTTGGGAGTTGCAAAAAATAGTAGTCCATTGAAAGAATCAATTAGTAGAAACAAACAGTTAGTGATATGGAAATTTTTCTACTGAGATATTGCCCTCCACTTGAGTTTCTCTGTCTCCACCTTTTTTGGCGCTTGAACCCCCAACAATGATTAAAAACTGTGGGGTGCCCACTCTCCTACACCTGGGAGCCTTGGG
>NW_007233521.1:0-5842 GCF_000164805.1 Carlito syrichta | reverse complement strand
CAGAGGAACCAGTAGAAAGAACTCCCTTACTAACCCCTGTTCCTTCCCAGGCATTGTTAGCCACTGCCCCTGTTGATGATTATCCTCTATCCCCTGAGGATAAGGAAAACTTAAAAGAAGAAACAGCTAGATACCATAAAGAAAAAATCCAGAATATTTAATTTGACCCTTGGTGCCAAAAGACCTCTGGCAAGTGGCGCCAGGAGGGGAGGGATTGTGATTTGTGACCATCTTGGTTAAAGAGGAGAAAATTGTCTTTCTATATTGATTCCTGTTATATAATAGAACTGTTTCCTCATATTAATAGGACTGTATCCACCATTCCTGTTAATAAGACAACTATTCTTGATTTACTTATACAATTACAGCCACTAATAATTGTTAGGAACCAACCATTTATCATAGGTCATTTTAGATTTCATTCAGGACTCCCTGAACCTCTACATCAAGGTAATAATTTAGCAGGTCCCTTGACAAAATAGGTCATGTGCTCTCTCCTTGTAGATTCTTTAGTCAATCATGCTCAGCAATCCCATAAAATTCATCACCAAAACACTGCGAGTTTAAGGCACCAGCTTCACATTCCAAGAGAAACGGCTAGGCAAATCGTGTCCTACTTCTAATAACCCCCTCCCCTCAAGAGTTAATCCATGAGGATTAAAACCTAATGTTTTGTGGCAAATTGATGTTATTTATTTCCAAAGTTTTGTAAAATTGTCATTTCTACATGTGACAGAGGTACATTTTCCTATGTGATTTTAGCCTCGCCCAGAACTGCAGAAGCCTATAAAGATGCAGTCCAACATTTAGTCTTTTGTTTTTCTCAGCTGGGTATTCCTAAACAATTAAAAGCTGATAATGTTCCTGCTTATGCATACAAAGCTTTTCAGGCTTTTAGTACAGAGTTTGGTATCTCTCATTCTACAGGAATTCCATATAATCTTCATGGTCAAACTATAGTCGTGAGAGCCCATCAAACATTAAAAAATCAAATAATTAAATTGCAGGAAGGGGGATTCAAATATAGTTCTCCCCATCATATTCTAAATCATGCCATGTTTGTAATTAATCATCACAACTTGGACTCTCAATTACATTCAGCTATGATAAGACATTGGAGTTCTGAGAATACTGTTAAACCAATGGTAAAACAAAAAGATCTTCTCACAGGTCAATGGTAGGGGCCCGATATCCTTTTAACATGCAGGAGAGAATATGCATGTGTTTATCCCCAGGATTTACTCTCACCTTTTTGGGTACAGGATCATCTAATTAGACATGTCCAGTCCCCTACCCCCTTCGAAGTACAACCAAATGAGACATAAATCAAGCCATCAATCTCAGTCAGATGCAGATGATGAAGAGAAGTTTTGGTGCCAAAGTTGAAACTTCTCACCATTCAACAACCACTTCCACCTCCACCAACTCGACCAAAGGCATCTCATTGTTTGTTCTACTCCTCAACCCTGACGTTACCATCAAGCTGTTTTGACTGGACAGTGTAGACCGCCCACATGGGGGCAAATCAAGGTGCTCGCTCATGACGCTGAGGATCTGGTTTGCTCTCAAAACACTTCTCTCACTCCCTCTACTGTTTTTGTTGCTGTGCTAGTTATTATAGCATGCCAGGAGGGTTGTATTTATTCAGAAAAATCTTATCGGGCTTATATCCCAAACCCTCCAGTGTTCAAGCCTGTTACATGGGATGCTGAGATTATTACTGTTTTAACTAATTATTCCTCTTTATTAGGAGGCCCCACTCTTTTTTCATCATGTCAAAACTGTTATTAATCATAATTTTTCTTTTTCAGGTTGTTCTAGTTCTCCAATACGTTTTAGTTTACCTAAAAAATCAGAACGTTTCCTTGATATTTCAGGTTGTTTCAACTCCTGTATAAAATCTATGGTAATTGATAGCCCATCTTATCTTCCAAGAATGGCAAATGATAAAATTGGTTTCTTAAATTATAGATGCCTGGGGACTCTGAACTTTTATTATCAACAAGGGCTAGGGAGGACCACCTGGGCCCTGCAGGCTGAGGCCCTGGGAGACACTATCGAGCCTTCTTGCCCCAGCCTGGCCAATGGAGAGTGCAATGACAAAAATGAGGCCTCCCATATGTGTCACAACGGGCTTCCACCACTCCCCAAGGGAAGGTATGCTCGGGTAGGGGATGAAGGAGTGATCAGGAGAGGAAGGGCTCCCCTGCCCTAATGTGGCAGATTGGGTGACCATAATCTTGGCTAGACACAGCATTGCCTGATCGCCTTGATCGCTCTGTGCCTGACGGTCACCCAAACTTGGGGCCGTCTGTTCTGTGAGCTCACACTTGTCTTTGCCGTTAGCCACAAATGTGGAAGGTGGAGGCAGGTCTTCTGAGACATGTGGCCAAAGGTCAGGAAAAACATGCCCAGTGGCCACCTTTGAAACATCCCACAAATGACAGGTGGAAATTGCCTTTTCATCTCCCCTCCCTGAGGGTAACACCTCGTGCTGTGTGGCAGGGGTGGTGGTGGTGGTGGTGGTGCTTATTATTATTTGGAGTCAGAATCCCAGTCTGTCATCCATGCCGGAGCACAGGGGCATGCTCAAGGACACTTTGGACTCCACATGCAGGGCTCAGGTAATCCTCCCTCCTCAGCCTTCCGAGTGGCTGGAACCAGAGTCATGTGCCACCAAGCCCAGCTAATGTTTGGATTTATTTATGATGGCCAAGGTGAGTTCTCGCCCCATATCTTGGGATGGTGTCAATCCTGCAGGCTCAGGCCATCCACCCACCTGGGACATCGAAGGGCTGGGATGCCATTATGAGCCCCTGGGACTGACCTGTGTTTGTGGTGATGGTGGTGGTTGGTATTATTAATCTGAGTCAGAGTTCCCCTGTTGCCCAGCCCTGAGCACATGGGACTGCTCTTAGCCATTGCAGCCTCCACCAGCTGGGCTCTGGCGATCCTCCTGCCACAGCCTCCCGAGTGGCTGGAACAAAAAGCATATGCCACCAAACTTGGATCATTTTTTTTGGCTACTTTTAAAGTCGAGGTCTGGACAAGGTGCCTGGGCTGGTCTCCAACCCAGGGGCTCAGGACATCCTCTCACCTTGGCTTCCCACAGTGCTGAGAGGACAGGCGTGAGCACCCACACTGGGTCTCCACACCCCTCTCTGGACCCCACCACAGAGTCCACTACCTTCTGACGACCTGGGACCCCTGAGAGGGTGACTGGAGTTGCCCGTTGTTCCCTCCCCATGTGAAGCATCTGGTGCATGCCATGGGCATGTCTCTGCTGGGTCACCAATCCCTCCTCCTGACTTGTTTCCCAGGGTGGAACCACTAACTCCTACCAGAGGAGGCCTCGGGGAAAGGGAGGGAATGACTCTCAAACCCTCAGGGGAGTGGGGACGGCCAGGTGACTATTGCCTGTGTCCTCTACACTCATGAAAGTTGAGACAGGAATATGGCCAGAGTCCGGGAGCTCCATACCAGGCTGGACACCATTGCAAGCCTCCACCTCTACCCCAATCAAAACCCAGAAAACCTTGGTTGAAGGCATACCTCGGCGGAAGGATCACATCTGGCCTAGAGTTCAAGACCAGGTAGGAGACCAGGATGTTGATCAAATGGAAAGCCTTTGAATGTAGCAGTTTGGGAGGCCCAAACTGAATGGATGGCTCGATTTGGGGGGTATGAGAGCCTTTTGGGCAACGTAGTGAGTAAAGAAAAGAAGGAAAGAAAGGAAAGAAGGAAAGGAAAGAAAGAAAGAAAGAAAGAAAGAAAGAAAGAAAGAAAGAAAGAAGGAAAGAAAGAAAGAAAGAAAGAAGAAAGGAAGGAAAGAAAGAAAGAAAGAAGAAAGAAAGGAAGAAAGAGGAAGGAAGGAAGGAAGGAAGGAAGGAAAGAAAGAAAGAAAAAAGAAAGAAAGAAAGAAAATGAAAGAAAGAAAATAAGAAAGAAATTCATTCTCCTGCAAACCTTCCCTCAGTCCTTGCCTCCCCCCAACATGAAAAGGTCCCCCAAGCTCGGCACCTTTCAACCCAAAGCCTCCCCCAAATGACTGCCCCTGCTATGGTGCGAGAGTTCCCAAACCTCCCTGGCCAGGTTCCTGTGGGCTTTCCTCTCCGAGGTGTGAAATGTGCCACAGGTAGGCTGACCATCCCACTCAGCAACAAGGATATTCCAACAAGAAAGGACAGGGACACATCCCTCACCTGAGGACATTTCTTATGCTCCAATCCTGTTTTTCCTGGCTCTAAAGCCAGTTCCCCTGAACCCTTCATGCGAAGTTAAGAATCTGTGTACGATTCTCATGTTTTTGAAGACAGGGTCTGGCTCTGTGGCCCAGGCTGGTGCACAGGGACATGACCATCATTCACCCACTGCCTCAAAATTGTGGGCTCTGGCGATCCTTCCACCTCAGCCTCCAGAATGACTGGGATGACAGGCATCTCGACCCTAGACCCCCTGTTGGTTAGGAGCAGAAACGGGGTCTCCATCAGTGGTCCGGGCTGGCCATGGGCTCCTGGGCTTCGCCATCCTCCTGCCTCGGCCTCCTACAGCGCTGGGATTCCAAACGTGGGACGCTGCTCCAGACATTCTGGTTCATTTTTGAAGAAGGATCGAGGGTGGGCTTGGCTGGTTAGCCTTGTCATCCTAGCACTTTGGGAGGCCAAGGCCAGCGTCCAGCCCATGCCTGTGGACCAAGATCCACCCAGGTATCTCAGTGAGACCTCATCTCTACCCTCCACCCCAAATGATCCGGGTGTGGTAGCACATGCCTCTTCTGGTTCCTCAGACAGCTGGGGAAAGGGTCACGAGAGCCGGTGGGCCAAAGCTCTGGTGACCGGAAGCAAGCCACCGCCCTCCAGCCTGGGCAATAGAGTGAGACTCTGACTCAAATGAAAAACGCAAAAAGGAAAAAAGAGTATCCATTTGTGTATGGTTTTGGGACCATTGTGGGTAGAGACTATTTGGGAAGGAACACCAGCCTTGGCCCTTGAGTTTCCAAAAAAAGGTGGATTGGCAGACAATCGGGCTGTGGCTTTGGAAGGCCGCGGTGGGGGCCTGCTGAATTCCAGGAGTTTGAGACCAGCCTGGGCCAGATAGCAAGACCACGTCATTTCCCAAAACGTAAACACTGAAGTCACACATGGTGGCACCCACGGTTCTGGCTACATGGGATGTGGTGCCCTCCATCCCATGGCATTTCTTTGTGTCACCCCTGCCAACAAAACGTACGAGTCCAGGCCAGGCACAGTGGCCTACGGCCCTCAGCCCCACAGCCTGGGAGGCCAAGGCAGGAGGCTGCCTGAGACCAATGATCTTAAAGCAGCTCTGGCAACATGACCAGGCCTTGTCTCAGCAAGAGGTTCCCAAAATCAGGTCAAGCTTGATGGCCCATGGAGTCTCGACTGCTCAGGGGCTGAGGCGGGATTACTGCCTGAGCCCTGCAGGTCGAGGTCCCAGGAGCCATGTTCGTGCTGCCATGCCCCAGCCCTGCAGATGGAGACTGCAGCAACACCAATGATGCCTCCTTCATGCATCACAATGGGCCACCACAGCACCCCAGGGAAAGGTCCTTGTGTGAGGGGGGTGATGGGGTGATCGAGAGAGCTTGGGCGCCCTCCCCATGCCCGCAGGTGGAAGACAGGGTGACCGGATCCTGGGCTGGAAGTGGCGTTGCTGAACTGACTTGATTGCTCGGTGCAGATGGCCATGCAAGGTCGGGGCCGTCTTTTCCTTGAGCTCACACTTGTCTTTCCCATTGGGCACGAATGTGGAGGGTGGATGCAGGTCTTCTGGGATGTGTGGCCAAAGGTGTGGGATGGACATGCCTGTTAGCCACCTTGAA
>NW_007233520.1:0-6187 GCF_000164805.1 Carlito syrichta | reverse complement strand
TTCAACATAGTATTGGAAGTCCTGGCTCAAGCAATCAGAGAAAGAAGAGGCAATCAGGGGTATCCACATAGGAAAAGAGGAAGTCAAGTTATCTCTCTTTGCAGATGATATGATGGTGTAAGCCTTGAAAACCCAAGAGAATCTGTCAAAAACCTCCTTACACTGATAAAGGACTTTGGCAAAGTCTCAGGATACAAAATAAATGTTCAAAAGACAATCACATTTCTCTACACCAATAATAAACAAACAGAAACCCAAATAAAAAACACAATTCCATTCACAATAGCCACAAAAAAATGATATACCTTGGCATCTTCTTAACCATAGACATGAAAGACCTTTACAATGAAAACTACAAAATACTGCTCAAAGAAATCAAAGATGACACAAACAAGTGGAAAAATATCCCATGCTCATGGATTGGAAGAATCAACATTGTGAAGATGTCTATCTTACCTAAGGCAATCTACAAATTCAATGCAATACTCATCAAATTACCAGCAACATTCTTCTCAGACCTAGAAAAAACAACACAGGAATTCATATAGAAACACAAATGTCCAAGAAAAGCCAGAACAATCCTCAGCAAAAAAAAAAAACAAACGAAGCAGGTGATACCAGACTTCAAACTTTACTATAAAGTTACAATCATCAAAACAGCTTGATATTGGTATAGGAACAGGCATATAGATCAATGGAATAGAATTGAGATTCCAGAAGCAAAACCTCAATTTCTCAACCAACTCATCTTCGATAAAGCCTCCACCACCTACCACTGGGGAGAGGAGAACCTATTTGGTAAATGGTGCTGGGAAAACTGGCTGACCACATGCAGAAGATTCAAACAGGACCCCTATCTATCCCCATGCACAAAGGTTAACTCCAAATGGATCAGAGACCTAAATGTAAAACCTCAAACCATAAGAACCTTAGAAAATGAAGGAAATACCCTCATGGAAATCAGAACTGGCATCCAATTCCTGAACAAAACCCGAAACTCACAGGTCATAAGAGAGAAGATAGACAAGTGGGACCTCTTAAACTGACAAGCTTCTGCAAAGCCAAAGAAACCATCAAGAGAGCAAGGAGACAGCCTACTGACTGGGAAAAAGTATTTGCCAACACCACATCTGACAAAGGCTTAACATCCTGGATCTACAAGGAACTCAAACATGCGGAAAAGAAAAAACAAACAACCCCATTATAAAATGGGCAAAAGATATGAACAGACACTTCACAAAGGAAGCCATCGAGCAGCCAACAGACACATGAAGAAATGTCAACCTCACTAATCATCAGGGAGATGCAAATCAAAACCACACTGAGATACCACCTAACTCCAGTCAGAATGGCCATCATCAATAACTCAAAAAATAAGAGTTGTTGGAGAGAATGTGGTGAAAAGGGAACACTTCTACACTGTTAATGGGAGTGTAAACTAGTGCAACCTCTGTGGAGAGCAGTGTGACGATTCCTAAAAGCTCTAAATATCAACCTCCCATATGACCCCACAATTCCCCTACTGGGAATATATCCTGAAGAACTCAAATCACTCTATAAAAAAGATACCTGCAAATGTATGTTTTTCACAGCATTGTTCACAATAGCAAGAAACTGGAACCAACCATGCTGCCCATCAAAAGAGGGCTGGATTAAAAAAATGTGGTACATATACACGATGGAATACTACACAGCCATAAAAAAGAAAAAAATCATGAATTTTGCAGCAACCTGGATGGAACTAGAGTCTATAATACTGAGTGACCTCTCACAGAAACAAAGACCCGAGTATCACATGTTCTCACTCATATAATGGACCTTGAACATCCAATGTAATACTATAAGAAAATGACTGATGGTACTGGGAAACTATGGGGGGGGAGGGAGATGGGATTAATAGTAGCAAATATCTATCTGGGGACGGGGAAACACCTCTTATCAGCAGGGTGCCTGAATGAAATGTAATTGTATACCTAACCCTTAACTGTACCCCACAGCATCATAATAAAAAATATTGATTAAAAAAAAGAAAAAAAAAAGAGGCATTTTGAAACCTAACACGTGTAACATACAACTATGGATTGCACCTGCTACCAACAAAAAGTACTTTAAATAGTATTCCATGATATAACTTAAACCAACTTAGTGAGAGGAAACTCTGTGTAGAGGATATTCTGTGGCCATTTGAATTATTCAGAGTTGAGGCTGGATTCTGTCTGTATTGGATACAGACTATGATCTCAGACATGTCAC
This sequence comes from Carlito syrichta, assembly GCF_000164805.1. NCBI lineage: Eukaryota > Metazoa > Chordata > Mammalia > Primates > Tarsiidae > Carlito > Carlito syrichta. Next base: position 3,934 of record NW_007233520.1, on the reverse strand, counting down.
TTTAACTCGTGCAGCCTAGGATTGGTTTCTGTAAAGAAAGGATCACAATACCCACCTATGAAGGTTGCCTAAATATTCAGTAAAGGATGCTGAGGAGACAAATAAAAGCATGATTTATTTGACCTCCAATGAAATGAAGTTGTATTTTTTTAATTTTGAAATAACTATAGATGGACAGGAAGTTGAACAAAAGAAAGTACAGCAAAGTATCGTGTACCCTTCACTCAATCTTCCCCAATGGTTAGTTCCTCCATGACTATAGTACATGTCAAACGTTCCTCAGTAAAACTTCTTAGCATTCAAACCACACCGAAGTTGCTGCTGTCTCACTATTACTTGTTAGCGAAATGGTCTATGCATATTTATGTGCTTTTTTCCTGCACTATTGGAGGTCATGTTCTCAGAGTCCCTTACAATAAAACTCTAAATTGGCATCCATCAATGAGTTTTGCTGTTTGTTTGGTTTTTTTGAGTTGGCGTTCTCACCTTGTTGCCCAGGCCAGAGTGCAGCGGCATGCTCATGACCACCACAGCCTTCACCTGCTGAGATGAGGAAAGACTTGAAAAAGAAGAAAAGATATGAATCCCTTTTGTCCAGGAAGGAGATACTAAGGTTTACTGTGAAACTTTCAAAAACATTAAAACCAGAGATGAAGAAAATAAAGAAAAGTTTACTAAATCGTAGAATACTACGATCCACGTCATGCCTCAGCCGTTCAAGTAGCTGGAACTAGGGGCATGCACCACCATGCCCGGCTAATTTTGAAATTGACGATGAATAATCCACGTAACTTTTTCTGATTTCACCAGTATTCCATGCTCTCGTGTATGTCCCCACTCACATGTGGGTGTGTGTATGTGTAGTTCTGTGCACTTTTATCATGTGTATAGATTTCATCATTACACTCAAGATACAGGACAGTTCTGTCTCCATGAGGCCTCATCTGCTTCCTCCATTCCTCATCGCCGGTGTCAACCACCATTCTGTTCTCTAGCTCTATAACTGTATCTCACAAATGCTCTGTATGGAATCTTGCATTATGTAATCTTTGGTTATTGACTCTTTTCCTCTAAGCATAATTCCCTTGATGCTATCCAAGTTATTAAGTGTATCATGAGTGTGTTTTTTATGTCAGTATTATTGCATGACATGGATGCAGCACCGTTTGGTTTATTCAAACGTTTTCCAGTTGTAGGGCATTTGGCTGTTTCAGGGTTAGATTTGTATATCTATTTAGAAAAATGTGTCAAGGATTCCTACCAGTGGGTGCAATTTGCCACTTTTCAGTTGAGAGACACGACATGGATTGTATAGTCTGAGATTTAGTAAATTTTTCTTAATTTTCTTCATCTCTGGCATTAATGTTTTTAAGTTTCACAATAAACCTTAGTATTTACTTCCTGGATGAAAGAGATCTGTATTTTATTCTTTTTTTTCAAGTGTATCATTCTTTTCTTCTAGAAATCTAAATATACTTTTGGAACTAAACATCTACTTATGTCTCAGTTAAATTTTGAAAAACAGAAAGGCACAAAAAGGTACATACGTCATTAGAAGTACAGAAATGCTCCCACCGCCTCCACCGCCTGCAGGATGGCCTTGGCAGCCGCCTCCTTGGGGCCCGTCTCCCTTTCTGCAGCCCTTGCACAACTCAGGCCCTCTGTCCTTGAGAGGCAACTGTATTCCGTCTCCCTTGTGGGCCTGGGTGCAGCCCTGGGGACGGTGGTGGCACACGGCGGCAGGATGGCCCTGAGCGCGGTGGGGGTCGGCGGGAGCAGCAGCCCCATTAACCCCACCTCGCTGCCTCCCGGCCACTCCCAGCTCATCGCTCTCAGCTTCCGCCGGGACTGCCAGGCCGACGTGGACACCAAGCCAGCTTACCGAAATCTCAGGCACAAAGTGGATAATTTTGTGTCAACACGTCTGGACAAGGAGGAATGGAATCCTACGATGAACAAAATCCAGTTGCGAAATGGTCTGAGGCAAAGTGTGGCTCAGTCAGGGATGTCGGAGGCGGGAGTTGACAGGATCCTTTCTCAGGTGATAGATCCAAAACTCAACCACAACTTCAGGCCACAGATAGAACGAGCAACGCATGAGTTCCCGGCAGCCCAAAAGAAAGCAGCTGTGCCAGCACCGCCTCCAGAGCCCGAAGGCCAGGACCTTCCAGCTTCATCCCAGGATGCTTCCTACGAATATGCCTGGCACCTTTTGAGAGCTCCATTTAATTAATGGTGAAGAAGAGGTTCGGTTACATAAGAGTACAGCTTCGGAATGAAGATAGGCCAAGGTCATTGCTGATTACAGCATTTTAGCCTGACTATGGGCAGTGTCCAGATTGAACAGAAACAAGTCGGGAGGGGGGTAAGTTGACTGTGGTACCCCCAGTATAGTGCTGCTGTTTGACCAGCCTATCCAAGGGTATGATACCCATAAGTACTACTGAGAGATAAAGAAACACAACAGCAACCTGGGCTTGTCCTGAAACAGACTCTTATACTTGAGTATGAAGACTGTGCATGGACTTCAGGATCTGTGCTATGGGACAAGCAATAGCTCTAGTGAAAGAAAGTGAGCTGTCCCAAAGATTATTTCAAAGAAGAGTGGCAGCAAAGGTTAGCCGGGAAGCAGGTATTTGGCAGTGCTTATTTGGTGCTGTTTCTCAGAGATCCTACAATGTACAAGCCATCAGGATCAGCTGGTTTTAGGTGGTTGTTAATCTTGGACATGCATCTTCTAGCCAGTGTCCTCTCCCTTGAAAGAGAAACAAAACACGGAATCATAACTTGAGGAAGCCAGACACTGGGAGCGAGGAAGGACATTCACAGGTTCCCTGTCCAGATTCTTCTTGTCCTGCAGGGCTAGCGAGTCTCTGTGTGTTTATTTTATTCCCATGTTGTCGTTTTTTAGAAAAGTGAACGGTCAACAGATGGCTGACGTTTTATAATAAAATCCTTTAATACTCTTACTCTGTGTGGCCCTAGGTCTGTAGCGGATCCAATTCACTGTAGCGGATCCAATTCACTGTAGCGGATCCAATTCACTGTAGCGGATCCAATTTAGCTGTCTCGTGTCTTTGGTCTCCTTCAATCTGGAATCTCTTCTGGGGAATTTTTTAAGACTAAAGGCAAATCTTTTTTTGGTTATCCCTCAGAAGTGGGCTTGTCGCTGGGCTCAGTGGCTCAGCCTGTAATCCTTTGCTTGGGGAGGCTGAGGTGAGTGGATTGCCTGAACCCGCGGGTTCAAGACCCACCTGGGCAACTTGGCAAGAACTCATCTCTACAATAAATCAAAACTTAGTTGGGCATGGTAGCGTGTGCCTGTAGTTCCAGCTACTTGAAAGGCTGAGGCGGAAGGATCACCTGAGCCCAGCAGGTCAAGGCTGCGGTGACCGGGAATGGCCTCTGCACTCCAGTCTGGGTGAGTGAGACTCCAACTCAAAAGAAAAAAAAAAAAGAAGTGGGCTTGCCTGGCAATTCCTCCCAATTGGATGGAGATTCTGCATCTTTGGCTGGAATGTCACAGAAGGGACACCGCTCTCTTTGCATTGCATCCTGGCAGGCACGTGAAGTGAACTTTGATCACTTGACTCAGGAGTGTCTGCCCCACAATGCTCTTGTCTTTTTGTAATTAGTGTTGGGTGAGGAGGTACTTTAAGACTTTGCAGATTTCTGGTTCCCCATCAGAGGTTCATAGCCATGAGTGTTTCCTGGTTGGACAAAGTAGCACCGTGACAGTGGCCAAATGGTGATTTTCAGCTCCATCAAAATCCACCCCTGCCTGTCTCTCTGCCTGCCGAAGGCTTGTTCCTCATATGCCAGCTTAGACCATCTTGAGCATGACCACCAAATGTGCTGGAAGTCCAGCCAGCCGTTTTCATGAGCTACGGAAACTGACAAACTTAAGTGTATTCCATAATGGCAATTTTCATAT
>NW_007233519.1:4579-7331 GCF_000164805.1 Carlito syrichta | reverse complement strand
TCCAACCATATTGTAGCCAGTATGTAAAATGATTGTTAACACCAGAGTTTTCAGTCAGGGGCATTAGCCCCTGTAATATTTGAATGATTTTCCCATGTTGGGCAGTAATATTTGAAATGAAGCTGCAACATTTTTCTCCCAGCATGACACAAATCTCTTCTTTTTCAGCTAATAGTATGTCTAATGCTATTCTATTCTTCCAGGTCATCCTGCTGGAAGCATCCCATGGCTAGCTACTCCTTGAAGGACATCCCTAGTATAGTTTATAAAAATTTGTTGATTGTTGCAAATATAATTAATTCAATTTACATTTTTATTAATAGTAGACCATTAAAAGTGTTCAGACTTGAACACTGCAGATATTTGATTTCCAGATTTGAATTCATTAGGGACTTCCCTGGGCTGCATTATGGAGCCAATGAGCACATTCAAGTTAAAGGACACTTGTAGTGCTCTATGAAATTGGTGAGGAGTTTGAGTGCTCTTGGATGTTGGATGGAATGCCAGGGTAAATGGACTAGCCAATTGGACCAACGTGCACATTCCAATTCAGTTGGTTGGCAGCAAGTCATGCAGGTTTTCCCTCCTCAATGCCACAGAACAGTTACTCAGGGGAATCCAAGTTAGAGAAATTTTCACTATACTCACCAGAGATATCTCAGATGCAGTTTATGAGGTAATCCACAGATTCCCTGAACTCTTCCCCTTGGGTAGGGAGGCAAGAGGAGTGGTACACCATCCTAATGGAGAAAGAAGAGACTGCCCTCAGGTCTGAGCTCTGTAATGCTGGGAAAAGCAGGGACAGGATTTTATTTTTATTTTATTTTTTATTTTTTTGAGTTGGGGTCTCCTTCTGTTGCCCTGGGCCACAGCAGCCTCGACCTGCTGGGGCTCCAGCAATCCTTCCCCCTCAGCCTTCCAAGTAGCTGGAATTACAAGCATGTGCTACTACACCCAGCTAATTTTTTGATTTATTGTAGAGATGAGGTTTCACCAAGTTGCTCAGACGGGTTTTGAACCCGTGAGCTCAGGCTATCCACTCATCTCAGTCTCCCAAGGCACGGAATAAGAGGCTGAGCCACTGATTCCAGCTTGGGACAGGTATTTATAAGCCTCATTTCCCCAGGCATCTCTGTATGGAGTCATCATGTAATTTATGCCTGTGGTGTCTGTGTCTCAGTCAATGGGAAACAGGACTTCCTGTGCCTGTGGTCACCCTGCAGCATATGCATAGTAATTCATCTTATTTTAAGCAGACGTTGAATATTTAATCCATTCTACCCGGACACTTGTACCTCCATAACCTGTTTTAATTTCTAAAGTTTGTCTAAGATTCTTGACTTTGATATAGTCCTCTCCTAGGATTATTGCTGGGGAGCTATACTTGATTATTGGACCTTCATTTGATACTGAGCTGGTTGTTTTTTTACATTCAACTAGCCTGAGGGCAAATCTTCCTACTGGAACGGTCCCTGAAATATTGGCACCCTACCCATACATGCTTGGAGCTACTTCAGGACTACTATCAAGAAGTTGTGCACTCTTTATAGTCAGCATGTCAGGATTGCAATGTAAATTTCAACAGTTCTTTGATGAGACCCCTATAGAGAAGTGCAACGTTTCCCTTGGAGAGTTTATATACCCATCCTACCTCTTACTGGTCCAGGAGCCCAACTTTGGAGCTTTGTGGCTTACAAAATGTTATACCAACTTAAACATGGATAGAGGTGGTGACCCTGATTGGGAACATAGCACAGTTATTCATCCTTGTGGGAAAGTAGACTTTGGTAATTTCTATTTCCACATGATAATATTTTACATGCATTAAATTTAATAGTTTGGGGAGATGAACTCTTAGTTACATAATGACAAGCTTGACAGGTTAACCCCCAAATCCTTAGATTTTAGTATGCACTCATTAAGTGCTCCCATGTTTCTCCATCACCAGTTGGAAGATTCCACATAAAGAGTAATATGATTATTACTTTCATAGTTGGGTCCTCCTTAGCCCTACTTTAAGAAGTTGATTTACCATTTGAGACATTTCCCACCTCTCGTTATATTCCTGGGAGTTTTTAGGTGCCGTTTTGATCCTAGTTTAATGAGTCTGTCTTTTCACTGCCATTCGGTCAGCAGTTTTAGTGGTCAGAAACACTTGATACAGACCTTCTCCCTTAGGTTGAATCTTGTGCTCTCTCCATATGTTGTTCAGCACCAAGTCACCACACTCGAAGTAATGAATGACAAGCTTGAGAGGAGGAGACTGAGCAAGAAGCCCTTTTAATGTGAGGGAAGATGAGGTATAGGAGATGGTCTGTATATACTCTCTCAGGAACTTGTCTTCCATTTCTATAGTGGGCAAGTGTGTTGCTCTCGCTAAATATGGTTATCCACATAGTTACTTATAGGGTGACAAGTTCAGATTTTTTCAAGGAGCTGTCCTGTTTCTGAGGAGGGCTATATGGAGAAACTTTGTCCAGGGCAACTTTGTTTCTAGCATTAATTTGGTCAATTATTTTTGTTCCATTTTTTGTTTTTGTTTTTGAGTTGCAGTCTCTCTCCATCACCATGGTAGTCTCTCTCCATCACCAAGGTAGCACACTCATGACCACCCCAGCATCAGCCTGCTGGATTCAGGAGATCCTTCCACCTCAGCCTTCTATATAGCCAGAACTACAGGTGCGAACTACATGCCCATCTAATTTTTTCATTTACTATTGATATGAGGTCTCATCAATTTGCATAGACTGTT
>NW_007233519.1:0-4397 GCF_000164805.1 Carlito syrichta | reverse complement strand
GAGAGACCCATACTCTTCCTTTGGTTTTTCTTCATTTCTGTAGATTTTTCTCCCTTTACCCCTTTCCCTCCCCCTCTTCAATTCTGTTTTTGAGGGAAGGTGGGGTTGCTTTTATTTCTCTTCTGCAATGACCTGTTCTTCCTTATGAGGGTCTTCTGGTTTTGTTCACTTTTCCCTCTGCTTTACAGTCTGTCTATTCAGCAGTTTGCAGTCTTGGTCCCAGTTCACCTATGCCGTCGCCATCTTGCCCCATCTCCTCATTGGCTTTTTAATGACCATTTTGTTTATCTTTTGACAGGTGATACAGTCTCAACAGACTTGGTTAGTGATAGTGTATATGCCCACACACCCATACATTTTTAGAAGTACATCACATATTGCCTGAAATCCCCTGTGACTCTCCTTATGTAATATGGCCATTGGTTCTCTAATAGTTGGTTTACTTACCATCTTTCTCCCATTTGGGAGTAACTAACTCCCCTCTTTATTTGGAGAAGTCCCTAATTCTCCCATTCCCTTGATTTCTTCTTCAGTACATTTCAATTTCATGGTGGCTATAGGTATGCTGGGTGAGGTTTAAGAGTTTAGCCTCACATTCTTAGGCGAACCCCTTGGCTATTTTGTCATTCAGGCTGTTGTCAACTGCTTTAAAGGCTCCTTTCCAATGACTATTGATATGTTTTATTGCAATTTCAGAAGGGAGAAATTAATTTTTAGAACCTCCTTTTTCAATTTTCCACGAACCGATTCCTTTTCCTTACTTTTGTGAGAGCATTTTGGTGACTGTATTATTTGCAAGCAATTTCAGAGCCTGATTAAGGGTCAAAGGTTCATAAGTTTGTGCAGAACATTTGTTAGGTAACCTTCACTTCTCACAGGTAGCCAACTGATCTCCCTCAATAACATAGCTGTTATGTTTTTTCTTCAATTATTATGAATGACTCATTTATAAATAGTTTAATAATGGCATGCAGTGGCATTTTCCACAAGTCTGAACCATTTTTTATTTTTGGTTTGGTATTTAATAATACCCAGACATTATGACCTAATTTCTCTTGAATCCTTTTCTCCTTGAAGCCTAAAAAGCACGCTACCTTGAGGCAGGGATCTTTAGTTTGCATTAAATTATTCTTTTCCAATAAAATAACCTCATAGTTCAAAATTTGGGAATATTTCAGTAAATGCCCGGCTTTTTGTTTTAGGATAGCCCAGACTGATGTGGGGGTAATGACCATGAAGATTTCTCTGAAAGCCAACTTCTGACTATCTTCTACTAGAAATGCAGTGGTTGTTACAGCGTGAACACATTCAGACTAACCCCTAGACATATGATTTAACAATTTGAACATTAAAGCAACTGGTTTCTTCTTTTCACCCTGCTTTATGTAAGCACTCCTATTGCTGCACTCTGATCAACAGTCTCAAACAAGTGAAAGCTCTTTTCTAAAAATGGGAGTGCTAAAACAGAAGCTGTGATTGTGGTTAGAGTTTTTTTTAGCCCTTCTAGAAGTGGCATTTCTTCAGCACATCCATTGGAGAGGATTCAGATCTCCCTTTGTCACCTTAAAGTATTAATCTTTTGTTGTCCAAGCATAAGAGTCAATCCATAATTTGCAATAGCCTATTAGTTCTAGAAACTTTCTGAATTCCCTCTCTCACTTTGGTAAAGGGTAACCAATTATTTCAATTACTTTTTTTCTGATTGATATTTTGCGTACCTTCATTAATCAAAGTCACCAGATATTTAAATTTTTTTATACATATTGTAACTTCTTTTGAGGTACTTTCAGCCTTTGATATCCTGGAAAGTTAAGCAAATATACTGTGACCTCTTTCAAAACTCAGTTTTCTAAGTAATGATAAGCATTTCAAGGCATACCAGCAGTTAGAAATGGAGAAAAAGTTACTGCAAACTTAATGGTACACTAAGTTTTCTTTCATATATTCCCATTTTTAAACCTTATCCTGATTTCCATATACCATTGATGACAAGTCTGACCTCACTCCTTTGCTTGTATTTCTCCCTTTTTTTAATAACCAGTGATTTTACGACACAATTTTATTACATAAAATCTTTTCATATACAGAATTTTTTTCTTTATAACTTTCCCTACTAAAAGTACACCTTCATGTCCATAACTTTCCTTACATTTTTCTTTCTTGGAGTCTCACTGTATTGCCCAGACTGGAGTGCAGTGGCCGCTCCCAGCCACTGCAGCATCGACCTGCTGGGCTCCGGCTATCCTTCCATCTCAGCCTTCCAAGGAGCGGGATTTACAGGCATGCGCTACCACGTCTGTCTGATTTTTTTGATTTATTGTAGAGATGAGGTCTCACTGCCCAGGCGGGTCTTGAACCCGTGGGCTCAGGCAATCCACTCACCTCAGTCTCCCAAAGGCGAGGGATTACAGGCTGAGCCACCGAGACCGGCTTTTCTTTCTTTTTTCCTCTTCTTTACTCCAACCCATTTTAAAAACATTTTTTGTGCCTCTTTAATTAATTCTTCTATTGATTTCTCATTCTACTCTTCGTTTCTGCAACTTTTTGACAACATCAGGTCAGTTTGGGGTAATAAAACGAACATTTAGAAGACCCTGTCTGACTGGGTCCTCTGAGTCTAGTCTCCAAGTCTATTTAGGAAGGCAGTTGGAGTTTCTATTTACTCTTGTTCAGCCTTAAAAACTTTAGACGCATTGTGAGACCTTGGGGCTGATTTCCTGACTCCCTTAAGTATCCACTTTCTGTGCATTTTAGTTTCATTGTCTTGATTATTACTGCCCCACCCAGGATCTACATATGGGTTCTTTTGCTCAGGTGGCTGAACCCCCAATCCTGTTTCCATATGGACATTGCAGCCCTCCTGATCATTCCTCTTTTTCTTGGTATAAGGATTACCCCCCTCCAAGACCTCAACATTCCCCCAATGGACTATCTGAGGGAATATTTGAGAATTTTTATCTCTTCCATTCTCGGGTTCCCAAGACCTAGAATTTTTAATCCCCATTTTTGACTAACTTGAATACTCAACTTCACTTACAAGGAGTTTCTTGTTTTTCCTGGTTGATGCATGTACCTGAGTTTACCTATTCACTCATACACACACACATGCTAGAGGTTTCTTGCACTCCCTGAGATTTCACTTCTTCCCTTTTCGGAGTAAGAAACTATTCACTCCATATTTACGATACATCTCAGTTACACACACTCAAGCTCTGAGAATTTCACAACCTCTAAGACAAAACTTACAGTCCAATTGTTCCTACCTTGGCTCATCCACTAGGTTGTCTACTTTTTCTCCCATGTGCCACTTTCACTGCCTCTGGAACAATAGTCTCGAATTTACCTGCGTTTCTGAGAGAATCCAAGACTCCCAAGCAGACTAAGCCACCCAGAATTGTGGGATGTGTCTTTCTCTCTCTGCTGGGGTTCCCTTCTCGTCGATTCACATTATCCAAGAGGAGCCCCCAAATAGTGAGAAATGAATTCACGTGTCCAAATTCAAAGGATGGACATAGATGTGGAGTGCAGTAGAAGCAAGACTTTAATGACGATCTTGCAAAATCGGGTGTCTGATATGCAGGCACACCCCAGCAAGCAATTAATTCCCAAAGTATGCAGTTCCCTGCCCCAGTTCCTCATTCACCGAGGATGACAGGGTCAAAATTTTTCCAGACACCACCTAAGGGTGTTCCAGATGACTGGTCTTAGTAATAAATGCCCAGTGACTACACTTCCTCTATGATGGGTACACCAGTTACTGTTTCTCCTCTGAAATCAGTGAACCAGTGATTAGCTTCCACTGCCATCACTCCGAACGAATGTTTGCTTTTGTCACTAGCCATCTTTCATTATCCTTCATTATGGGTGCCTTTGTGTCTGTGCCTCCTTAGTTATGTGTGCCACAGTGATTGTATATTCCCCATGATAGTTACCCTAATGACTAGTCCTCTCTATGATCGGTGTTCCAGTAACTTGGTCTCTTCCATAATAGGTACCCAGTGAGAAGCCCTCGTGTCTGATGGTTGTCGTAGTTATTGACCTTTCTCAGTGATGGGGGACACATTTACAGTCCCTTCTTTGTGATAATTGTCCCAGTGACTCTCTCTTCTTCATAATGGGTGTCCCAGTGACTGGCCCTATCAGTGCCACAATGATACCCCTGCTCTGTACCGGTGCTTCAGTAAATATCCCTTTTCTGTGAGGGAGGCCCCATTTACTGATCCTTCTCAGTTGTGGGTTCCCAGTGGCTGCCCCTCCTCTGTGGTGTGTGCCCAAGGAATGACTCTCATCTGTGATGGTTGCCTCAGTGACTGGTTCTCTTCTGTGATAGCTGTTCCAATGGCTGGTCCTCTTCTGTAATGTGTACCTTAGTGACAGGCTCTTCTCTGTGTTAGGTG
>NW_007233518.1:19033-21163 GCF_000164805.1 Carlito syrichta | reverse complement strand
GTAAGGCCTGCAAGACTCGGACTTGGACGTTCCCATATATTTGAAAGCTGGAAACTATGTGCATATGAAGAATCACTCATTCCAGATGTCCCACAACATTCTGTTCCTTTCAATAGTTTAAATGAAAATATGGCACTACAAATCCATTTACATTCTGGATCCTCTAACGCCAAATTCCAGGACACAAGTAATCATCTCGGGTGTTTTGAATGTAAGCCCTGAGTTCAGGGTTACCTTGTACTCCAGAAACGTCTAGTCGTTCAGCTATTCAGAATTAGGACCTTGGGTTTAGATTTTGCACCATGTTTAGAAGGTATTTTTGGGAGGGCACCAGGTTCCTGGTTTACAAGTGCATAGGAGCATTCTGCAGTCTTTCTATAGGGAGCCACGTGTCTGGACTTCTAGGGAACAGGGAAACATCTGGTCGTTCTTCTGAGAACGAAACAGGAATCTCGGACACTATGTCCCCAGAAAGTTTCTACACATGTTACCAATGTGGAACAAGGGAAATCAGTTTGCATGGGAAAAGCAAACTTCTGGTCAGTTGTTAATTTTTCCCTGGCTTAAGGTAGTTCTCATACCTAGAAGTCTACAGGAATTTTCTAAATGCTAATCAGGAATTTGGAGTGGCAGTCCTGACACTTTTCAGAACTAATTCCTGTATATGTACCACAAATTTGTCATTCCAGATTCCCAGGAACCTGCTGCTCCTCTTAGTTGTAACAGAGAAACTGGCCATCTGCTCGGCTTTTTTTGCCTACGGCTGTAAGGCCAGATTCCACAACCCAAGGAATCATGTCGTCATTTTTCATGTAATTTCTGACTTCAGGTTTACCTCCTAATCCAGAAACTACTACTGGAATTTTATTTTATTTTATTTTATTATTTTTTTATTTGAGTTGGAGTCTCACTCTGTCGCCCAGACTGGAGTGCAGTGGCTGCTCCCGGCCACCGCAGCCTCGACGTGCTGGCTCCAGCGATCCTTCCACCTCAGCCTTCCAAGTAGCCAGAATTACAGGCATGTGCTACCACGCCCGGCTGATGTTTTGATTTATTGTAGAGATGAAGTCTCCCTGCCCAGGCGGGTCTCGAACCTGCAGGCTCAGGCAATCTACTCACCTCAGCCTTCCAAAGGTGTGGGATTACAGGCTGAGCCACCGAGCCCGGATACTACTGGAATTTTAGATTGATATTCGTAACTTGGGATTAGGTGTTCCCAAATATTTAGGACGTATTCTTAAAGGGGATCCAGCAATCTTGGATTCCAGGGCCCTTCTGACCTTTTGGGCTATGATTATTGTTATATAAGAGTGTATTTCCACGTCGCTAGGTGACTTCCGGGAGTCTTATTGAGAACAAAAAGAATCTGGGTTACGGGTGTCGTCAATCCAAGAATTCTGCAAAGGCTAATCTGGAATCTGGGATTCTATTTCCACACATTCTTTAGGGCTAAAGACCTCTTGGACATGACAATTTTGTCATTATAGATTCTCAGCAACCTTGTGGTCTTCTTGATTGTTGTAACCGAGAATGTGGACACTCAAGACCATTGGCTTCCTCGGGACAACAAAGGGCAGATTCCAGGACCCAAAGAATCTTATCGCCATGTTGTGTGTAACTATCGCCTTAAGATGTACCTTGTAATCCTAAAACTTCTGTTTGTCCTTCTACTCCAATAGGGTCCTGGTTTTTTGAGGATGCCAAATATTTATTATGTACTTTTTGGGTAACCATGATTCATGGATTCCACCACCCTAGGTAATTTCTGGTCATCTGACTATTTGTATACAGAGTTTTTGGATCCACATCACGAGGGACAAACAGGGCATCTTGCTGAGAACGAAAAGGAAATCCGGTTCTAGGAATTCTCATTCGCCAGAGTCTAGAGGGCCTCCTGATAAGGTTTAATCAGCCATCTGGACTTCAGGATCCCTACATTTTTCAGAGCTACTAGCTCCATAGATACACTTAATTGGTCATTACAGAACCCCAGGAATATTCTATTCCCTTTATTGTTGTAATCGAGGATCTGGCCCAAATATCCCTTTGTGTCTTATGAACATCTAGGACCATAATCAGATACCCCAGGAATCAAATGGCATATTGGTACAAAATCCCTCAATTCAGGTT
>NW_007233518.1:11708-19013 GCF_000164805.1 Carlito syrichta | reverse complement strand
TTTCTTGTGTTCGGGCTGGTGAGAATTGGGACATGGGTCTAGGAGAGTCCACATTTTGGGAAGATCTTGTTAAGGGGAACCAGGAATCTTGGATTCCAGTTCCCCAATTACCTTATGGGAGTCTTTCTCTTGATATCCAAGCAACTGTTATTCTAGGTTACCAGGAAATATCTCAGCGCCTTGCTGAGAATGAAGTAGGAATATAGGTAATGGGAGTCCTCATATATAGGAAACTACACGGCCTCTTGCTAAGGAAGATAAAGGAATTTTGGTTGCACGAGTCCTCAGCCCAAAAATACACAGAGTGTCTTACTAAGAGGTAACCATGAATCAGGTTTTTTATAGGAATCTAGGTGGTGGGAGTCCTCAAATACATGAAACTGGACTGCCTATTTCTAAGAAAGGATAAGGAATCTGGGTTACAAGTGTCTTCAATCCCTAAAAAACTTCAGGGCGTCCTACTAAGGGCTAAACACGAATCAGGGTTTTTGAAGCATGAATCTGCGGAAATGGGTTCCTCATATACAGGCAAATACACGGCCTTTTGCTAAGAAGGAATAAGGAATCTGTGTTACACGTGTTCACTATCCCCAAAGAACTACAGGGCCTCTTGCTAAGGACTAAACAAGAATAAGGGATTCGAAGCAAGAATGTGGGTAATACTCCTCATAACAGAAAACTTTGAGGGCTCTTGCTAAGGAAAAATAAGGAATCAGTTTTACACGGTTTCTCAGTCACAAAATCTACATGGCATCTTGCTAAAGGCTAAACAATAATCAGGATTTCAAAACAGGAATCTGGGGAAAGGGAGTCGTTATATTCAGGACACTACACGGCATCCAGCAAAGGGAGAATAAGGTATCTGTGTTACACGAGTCCTCAATCCGAATTAATTATCAGGACGTCTTGTTACTGGACAAACAAGAATCAGGGCTTCGAGCTCCCCTCATGTTTTGGAGCTATTTAGCATGTGGATATTAGGAATCAGTATATTCAGGACTCCAGCAACATTTGGCCTCTTGATAGTTCTAAAGGGGTATCTCGCAGTACAAAGCCATTAGGTTCCTCGGGACAAGTGAGGCCAGATTCCAGCACAAAGGGGTTCACCTCGCCATATTTGATTGTAACTCTTGGTCTTAAGATGAACATTGTAATTCTCAATCTTCCATTTGGCTTTTTATTTTGAGAGGGGCCAAGCTATTGCAGTTGCCAAATGTTTAATACGTATTTTTAAAGGTAACCTGGAATCACAGATTTCCCGTCGTAGAAAACTTGTGGGCAACTGTCTTTTGGAAACAGAGTTTTGGAATATACATTGACAGGGAAAATCAAGGCATCTTGCTGAGAACAAAAAGGGAATCCGAGTTCTTGGAGTTCTCATTCGTTGACGTCTACAGGGCCTGTTGATGAGGTTTAATATGGAATCTGGGCTTCTAATGTCCCCATATTGTTAGCGTGTCTTGTGAAAGGGAACCAGGAATTTGGATTCCAATTGCCCAGTAAACTTCTACTGGTCTTTCAATTGATATCCAAACAACTGGTATTCTACATCACCATGAAATATTTCGGTGTCTTTTTCAGAATGAAGCAGGAATCTGGGTAATGGGAGTTCTCATATACAGGAAACTTCATGACTCTTGCGAAGGATGAATAAGGAATCTGGGCAACATGGGTCTCAATACCGAAAATCTACAATGCATCTTGCTAAGGGCTAAACAAGGTCAGGGCTCCGAGCACCCCTCATGATTTAGAGCTATTTGTTATGTGGCTATTACGAATCAATCATTCCTGGACTCCAGAAACACTCTGGTACTCTTGATAGTTGTGAACGAGAATCTGGCACAAGAAGTCCATTTAGATACTCGGAACCTCTGAGTCCAGATACAGGACACTAGAAATTCTCTCGGATTTTTTGTATGTAAGCCTTGACCTCAGTGTTACCTCGTACTCCAGAAACTTCAGTGGCTCTGATGTTCGTTATTAGGACTTTGGGTTTAGGTTGTCAATTTTTTTAAAGGTATTATTGGGAGGGAACGAGGAATCTTAGATTCCACGTCCCCAGGCATATTCTTGTCATCTTTCTATGGGTATACAAGAGTCTGAACTCCCAGGCCAACAGGAAACATCTCGTCATTTTGCTTAGAATAAAATAGGAATCTGGGTCACTGTGTCCCTTGAAAGTTTCTACGGGCTTTACTAAAGAGGAACCAGGAAACTCGGTTTCCATGTAACTTTGCAAACATCTGGGCATTTGCTAAATTATCCGTGGCTTAAGGCAGTGCTCATATCTAGGAATCGACAGGGACTTTAGCAAATGCTAATCTGGAATCTGGCAGTCCTGGTTCTCATGTTTTTCAGAGCAACGTCCTATATGCATACCACAAATCGGGCATTGTCAATCCCCAAGAACGTGTCGCACCTCTTGATAGTTGTAACTGAGAATCTGGCCTACTGGCCCGTTTGTTTCGCAGCGTCCTGTAAGGCCAGATTCCACAATCCACGCAATCATCTGCCATTTTTTAATGTGATCACTGGCTTCAGGTTTACCTCGTAGTCCAGAAACTACTGTTGGACAATCGTTTTCGCGTTGAGAATGTGGGATTAGGGGTTCCCACATATTTAGAATGTATTCTTAAGGGGGAACCAGTGGCTGCGAAAGTAGGCACCACTATCCCAGAACCCCTGTATGGTTGGTTCAGAGATGGGGTCTCCCTGCATGGCCCAGACAGGTCTTGAGTTCCTGGGCTATTGCCATTATTCCTATACAGCCTCCCAAAGCATGGGGATTCCAGACTTTGGCTGCCGCACCCGGTCTTCTGATTCGTTATCGATGAAGGATCAAGGTTAGTCTCCAGGGCTCAACCTTGTCATCCCATCACCTCAGGAGGCCGAGTCCAGCAGCCCGTTCGAGCCTGCAGATCTGAGATGTACACAGGCAACTTGGCAAGAGGATGGCCTGAGACACACTGGTTGAGTCCCTGGGATCCACGAATGTGCTGCCATGCCCCAGACCAGCTTATGGAGACTCTTGTAACAAAAAAGATCCTTCCCACGTGCATCACAATGGGTGTTTACAGCTCCCCAGAGAAAGCTCCTTGTGGGCGGGGGATGATAGAGTGATCTGGAGAGGAAGAGGCCCTCCCCAAATGTGGTAGATAGGGTGATCAGAACCTGGTCTGGCTGTGGGGTTTCCGCACCACCTTGCTCACTCTGTGCCCAATGGCTGCCCTAGCTCGGGACCGTCTGTTCTGTGATGTCACACACTTTTTTGCCAAGGGGCAAGAGACTGAAGGGTGGAGGCAGGCCATCTGGGATGTGTGGCCGAAAGTGTGGGAGGGACATGACTCGTCGCCATCTTTCAAACCTCCCACAATGATGGGCTGGAAAGCGTCTTTTCCATTTAATTACTGAGGGTTACACTTAACGTTGGGTTGCAGGGGTGGCGGTGGTGGAGGTGGTGGTGATAATTATTATTTTGGGTCGGAATCCCACTCTGTCCTCCAGGCCAGAACACAGGGACATGCTCATCGCCACCATGGACTCCACCTACTGGGCTCAGGTGATCCTCCAGCCTCGGCCCTCCTGAGTAGCTTGAGACACAGACCTGTGCCAACACCCCGGGCTAGTCTTTGAATTTATTTTTGATGACTGAGTTGAGGTCTCGCCCAGTATCCTGGGCTGGTGTCAAACCCATAGGCTTAGGACATCCACTAGTCTTGGCCTCCCAAAGACTGGGATGCCAGTTTGAGACCGTGAGCCTGGCCTTTGGTTGTGGTGGTGGTTGGTATTGTTATTCTGAGTAAGAGTCCCACTGTGTCACCCAGGCCGGAGTGGAGAGTCCTGCTCTTGCCCACCACAGCATCCACTGGCTACACTCTGGTGATCCTCTGGCCACGGCTTCCTGAGTGGATGGGGCAACAGCCATTCGCCATCATGTTCCATTCTTTTTTTGGCTTCTTGTACAGATGCGGTCTCGCCAAGGTGCCTGGGTTGGTCTCGATACCGGGGTCCTGGCCATCCTTTCACCTCAGCCTCCCAGCATGCTGGGATAACAGGCCTGAGCCCCTGTGCCCAGGCTGCACACCCCTCTCAGGGCCCACCATGAGGACCGTTCCCTTCAGATGACACAGGACCCCATAGACTGTGACCACAGCTGCCCCTCAAGTCCTCCCCTGGGGGCATGCCTGAGACAGGGGCATGTCCCCACTGGGATGCCAATCCTCTACCTGCCTCATTACCCAGGTTCCATATGCTCGCTACTCCCAAGGGCTGCCTCGGGGAAAGGGAGGGCATGAATCTTAAACCATTAGGGGAGCGGGGACTACCTGGTGACTCACGCCTGTCTCTTGGGCACTCAGGGAGGCTGAGGCAGGAAGATGGCCAGAGCATGGGAGCTCAAGACCAGGCTGGACACCATAGCAATGCCCCACATTGACCCCAAGCAAAACAGAGAAAACCATTGGTGAGGGCAGGCCTCGGCGGGAGGATGACCTCTGGCCCAGAGTTCAAAACCAGGCCAGAAGACCATGATGTCGACCAAACGGAAAACCTGTGATCAAAGCAGTGTTGGAGGCCCAGGCTGAGAGGATGTCCCAAGTTGGGTGGTTTGAGAGCAACCTGGATAACCTAGTGAGGAAAGAAAAGAAAAGAAAGAAAAGAAAGTAAGAAAGAAAGGAAGAAAGGAAGAAAGGAAGACATAAAGAAAATCTAAGTCAACAAAGAAATCCATTAGTCTGAAAACTTTCTGCCTCAGTACTTCCCCCCTGCCCCTACACATATGAGGTACCCCAATCTCAGCACCTTATATCATCCGCTCCCCAATGGCTGCCCCCGCTAAGGTGCAGGATTTCCAGAGACTCTCTGGCCGAATTCCGTTGGCTTTCCTCTCTGAGGTGAGAATTGTGCCCCAGGAAGGCCAGTTCTCTAACTTGACAATGAGGACGATAAACCAAGAAAGGCCTTAGACACGTCCCTCATGCGGGGACATTTCTTCCCCCCAAGTCCCATTTTTTCTGACTCCAAATCCAGTCACCCATTGAACACACCACATGCGGTTGAGAATCTGTGTATGATTCTGATGTTTTTGGAGACAGGGTCTGGCTCTGTGACCCAGGCTTGGGCCTGGGGACATGACCATTGTTCACTGACAGACTCGAATCATGGGATCTGGTGATCCTCCCACCTCAGGCTCTGGAGTGGTCGGGATGATGGGCACCATGTCCCAGAACCCCGGTTTGGATGGGTGCAGAGATGAGGTCTCCTTGTGAGGCCCGAGTTGGCCTTGAGCATATGGACTACAGCCATCCTCCTGACATGGTCTCCCAGAGTGCTGGGATTCCAGGCATCGGCTGCCCTGATCGTCCTTCTGGTTCATTTTTTATGAAGGGTTGAAGCTGGGCTCGGGGACTCAACCTAATCATCTCAGTGCATTGGGAGGCTGAATCCAGCGGCTTGTCTGAGCCCATGGGTCCAAGAAGCACCCAGGCAACTCGGCAAGACCTCGTCTCTACCCTCCATACCAAATGATCCATGAGTAGTCGCATGCGGCTGTTGTTCCAGCTCCTTGGAAGGCCAGTGGAGAAGGATCACCAGAGCCCTATGGGCCGAGGCTGTGGTGACCGGGAGTAAGCCACCACCATCCAGCCTGGATGATGGAGTGAGATTTTGACTCAAAAAAAATAAAAGGAAAGAAAAGAAGAGCATTCATTTGTGTATCAAGTTAGGATCATCATATACAGACAGAGAGCATTGGGGAAGGAGGCCGAAGCCTTGGGCATAGATTTCCTGAAAGATGGTGGATGAGGAGACAATCAGGCTGTGGCTTGGGAGCCGAGGTGGGGGACCACTGGAGCCCGGGAGTTTGAGACCAGCCAGGGTCACGTAGTGAGACCTCATCACTCACCAGAACACAAACATTCGTGTTGTCTTTGGTGGCACCCAGGTCCCAGCTACATGGGATGCAGTGACCTCCATTCCGAGGTTGCATTTGTGTCGTCCCCTCCAACAGCATATGCGAGTTCAGGCCAGCCATTGTTGCTCATGGGTCAGCCCTGCTCCCTTGGAGTCCAAGGCAGGTGACTACTTGATCCCAGTGTTCAGCAACCAACCTGGATGATGTGGCCAGACCACGTCTGGGCGAGAGATCCCCAAAAGAGAGTCAGACATGGAATACCCAGTTGTCCCAGCTGCTCAGGGGCCAAGGCAGGAGGACCGACTGAGCCATGACAGTTGAGGCCACGAAACCACGACCCTGTCGCTGTGCTCCAGCCCAGCCAATGGAGACTCCAATGACAAAAAAGATGCCTCCCACGTGCCTCATAATGGAAGATCTCAGCTCCCCAGTTAAAGTTTTGTATGGGCGGGTGATGAATGAGTGATCGGGAGATGAAGATGCACTTCCCTCACCCAGAGGTTGCAGACCGAGCAGCCGAACCCTGCACTGGCCATAATGTTGGTGGACTGTCTTGATCACTCTGCCCACGGCCGCCCTAACTCACGGGCCTCGGTTCCGTGAGCTCACACATATGTCTTTGCTGTTGAGCACAAGTTGGAGAGTGGAGGCAGACCTTTTGGTGTTGGTGGTCAAAGGCGCAGGCTGGATACACTGGTGGCCACCTTTGAAGCCTTCTGAAAATGACAGTACAAAAACTGCCTTTTCCTCTCAGATCCCTGAGTGTGACTTCTTGTGCTGAATCGCAGGGATGGTGATGATGGTGATGGTGGTGATTATTATTATTTGTTGTCAGAATTCTGCTCTGTCACCCAAGAGGGAGTGCAAGGTCATGCTCACTGCCAGCGTGGACTCCATCTGTCAGGCTCAGATGATCCTCCCTCCTCTGTCCTGCTAGTGGCTGGAACCACAGGCCTGTGCCACCATGCCCGCATAATATTTGATTCATTTTTGATGGCCAAGACGAGCTCTCACCCTGTGTCCCGGGCTGTTGTCGAACCCACAGGCTCAGGCCGTCCTCTTGCCTGGGCCTCCAAAGTGTTAGAATGGCAGGCTGAGGTCCTAAGCCCGGCCTGTGGTTGTGGTGGTGGTGGTTGTTGGTATTATTTCTGTTTTGGAGTCTTGCTTTTTTGCCCATGCCAGAGTGCAGGGGATTGCCCTCGGACACTGTGGCCTCAATCGACTGGGCTCTGGTAATCCTCCCACAGCAACCTTCAGAGTGGCTGGAAGGACAGGCATGCACCACCATGCTTGGCTCATCTTTTTGACTACTTGTAGACATGAGGTCTCGCCAAAGTGCCTGGGCTAGTCTTGAACATGGGGACTTAGGCCATCCTCTCACCTCAGCCTCCCAG
>NW_007233518.1:9271-11350 GCF_000164805.1 Carlito syrichta | reverse complement strand
CATGTGAGAGGAGCCTAAGCAACCTACTGAGGAAAGAAAAGATAAGAAAGAAAGAAAGAAAGAAAGAAAGAAAGAAAGAAAGAAAGAAGGAAAGAAATCCATTCTCCTGCAAACCTTCTGTCCTCACTCCTTCCCCCTCCCTCCAATTGTGAGGGTTCCCCAAGCCCAGCACCTTACAGCCCTAACGCACCCTCCAGTGGCTGCCCCTGCTTTGGTGTGGGAGTTCCCAGGCTCCTTGGCCAGGTACCTGACAGCTCTCCTCTCCGAGGTTAAAAAAGTGCTCCAGGTAGGTCAACCCTACACTCAGCAATGAGGACCATCTGCCAAGAAAGGCCAGGGACAAATCCCTTACCAAGGGATATTTCTTCCTCTGCAATCCCATTATTCCTGATCTAAAGTCAGTCACCCTGTGAACACGCCATGTGCTGTTTAGAATCTGTGAATGATTCTGATGAATTTGGAGACAGAGCCTGCCTCTGTGGCTTACCCTGGTGCCCATGGTCATCACCATAGTTCATTGCCAGGCTCAAATTCGAGGACTCCAGTGATCCTCCCACTTCAGTCTTCGGAGTGGCCAGAATGATGGGACCCTCGACCCAAGACTCCCTGGTTAGATGGGTATGGACACGGGATCTCCAGGAGCCTTGGGCTCCTGGGCTCCAACCATCCTCCCAGTTCAGAATCCCAGAGTGCTGGAATTCCAGGTGTGAGCTCCCATGCCAGGCCTTCTAGTTCGTTTTTGATGAAGGATCGAGACCAATCTTGGGAGCTCAGCCTCATTTTCCCAGCACTTTGGGAAGCCAGGCCAGTGGCCAGCACAAAACCATGACCAAGAACCACCCAGGCAACATGGTGAGAACTCATCTCTACCATCCATCCCAAATGAGCTGTGGGTGATCGCACACACCTGTTGTTCCTGCTCCTCAGAAGGCCAGCGAAAGGCTCACCAGAGGCTGGTGAGCCAAGGCTGCAGTGGCCTGGAGTGAGCTACCTCCATAAAGCCTGAGAAAAGGAGTGAGACTCTGACTCAAAGAAAAAAAAAAGAGAAAAAGTAAAAAAGAAAAGCATCCATTTGTGTATGGAGTTGAGACCATTGTGAACAGACAGAGATCATTTGGGAAGGAGGCCCCAGGCTTTTTCCTAGAAATCCCAAAAGATGGTTGATCAGCAGACAATTGGGCTGTGACTTTGGGGTGGGGGACTGCTGCATCCCAGTAGTTCAAGACCAGCCAGGGCCAAGTAGTGAGATCTCATCACTCCATGGAACGCAAGCACTGAGTCACGCATTGTGTCACACACGTCATGGCTACACGGGATATGGTGGCGTACGCCCTGCGACGTGCCTTTGTGTTGCCCCCACTGACAGAACGTGCAAGTACAGGACTGGCCCTGTGGCTCACGGCCATCAGTCCCGGGCACTGGGAGGCCAAGACGGGAGGATGCCAGAGTCCCCGGGGGCAGAGACCAGCCCAGGCGATGTGGCCAGACATCATCTCGGAGAGAGGGCCACCAAATCGAGCCAGGCATGGTGGCTCACGAAGTCCATGTTGCTTGGGGGCCGAGGTGTGAAGACCAACTCAGCCCTGCAGGTCAAGGCCTTGGAAGCCAAGATTGTGCTGCCATGCCCCAGCGCAGCTGTTGGAGACTCCAGCAACAAAAAAGAAACCTCCAATGTGTATTATGATGGGGGTCTACGGCTCCCCAGAGAAAGGTCTCCATGGCTGTGGGATGATGGAGTGATCAGGAGAGAAAGGGTCCCTTCCTCTGCCCAAAGAAGGTAGGCCAGGTGACCGGAACCTGGACTGTCCATAGCATTGCCGGACCTCCTTGATTGCTCTATACCCAATGGCAGCCCTAACTCTGGACAGCCTGTTCCTTGAGCTCACAGGTGTCTTTGGCGTGAGGCATGAGTGTGGACGGTGGAGGGAGGACTTCTGGGATGTGTGACTGAAAGTGTGGGACAGCCATGCCCAGAGGCCAACTTTGAAACCACCCTCAAAGACTGGCAGGAAAGTGTCTTTTCTGCTCCCATTCTTGAGGGTGTCTCCTCGCCCTGGGTGGCAGAGGGGGTGGTCTTGG
>NW_007233518.1:3929-9113 GCF_000164805.1 Carlito syrichta | reverse complement strand
TAAAGCAGGGGCATGCTCATGGACACAGTAGACTCCACTGACCTGCTCAGATGATCGTCCTGTCTGGGCCCACCGAGTGGCTGGAACCACAGCCCTGCATCACCATGCCTGGCTTATCTTTGGACTTAGTTTTGATGGCCAAGAGGAGGTCTCACCCTGCGTCCCAGGCTGGTGTCAAACCCAGAGGTCAGGCCATACACTGGCTTGTGCCTCCAAAGGTATGGGATGCCAGGCTGAGCCCCTCAGACCGGCCTGTGGTTGTGGTGGTGTTTGGTATTATTCTGAGTTGGAGTCCCACTCTGCTGCCCAGGCCTGAGTGCAGGTACTCACTGGGGCATCCACCAGCTGGGCTCCAGCAATCCACCTGTAGTGGCCTCCTGTGTGGCCAAAACAGAAGGCCTGTAGCACCAAGCTCAGCTCATTTTTTTGACTTCTTATAGAGATGTGGTCTGGGCAAGGTGCTGGGATGGTTTCAAACCTGGGGACTCAGGCCATCCACTCACCTCAGCCTCCAGAGTACAGGGATGAGAGCAGTGAGCACTTGTGCCTGACCTCCACACCCGTCTCACGGCCTCAGAGGGAGGTATGCTCCCTTCCCTTGACCTGCAACCCTAGACAGGGTAACTGGAGTAGCCTGCCAGGACTCTGTGGGTGGTGCACCTGGGGCATGGATATGTCTCCACCAGGGCTCCCACCCATCCTCCAGACTTGTTCCTCAGGGTGGATCTACTCACTTCTCTCAGGGGCCACCATGGGGAAAGGGAGGGCATGACTATCAAATCTTCAAGGGTTCAGGGATGGCCGGCAACTCACTCATGTCTCCTTGGCATTCGGGGAGGCAGAGATGGGAAGACGGCTGGAGCCTGGGGGTTCCAGACGAGGCTGGACACTATAGCAAGACCCCACCTCAACTGCAAGAAAAACCCAGAAAACCTTGGGTGAGGGCAGACATCAGTGAGAGGATCACTTCTGGCCCAGAGTTTAAGACCAGGCAGGAGACCAGGAAGTCAATGAAATGGAAAGCCTATGATCACAGGAGTTTGGGAGACCATGCCAAGTGAGGAAAGGAAGGAAAGAAAGAAAGAAAGAAAGAAAGAAAGAAAGAAAGAAAGAAAGAAAGAAAGAAAGAAAGAAAGAAAGAAAGAAAGAAAGAAAGAAAGAAAAAGAAAGAAGAAAGAAAGGAAGAAGGAAAGGAAGGGTGTAATGAAGGTAGAAAAAAGGAAAGAAAGAAAGAAATCCATTCTCCTGCAAACCTTCTGCCCTCAGTCCTTCCCCCCTGCTGCCCTCACCTGTGATGGTCCCCCAACCTCTGCACCTTTCACCCACAAACCACCCACATGACTGCTCCCACTTTGGTACGGGAGTGTCTGAGGTTCCCTGGCCTGGTTCTTGTTGGCTCTCCTCTCCGAGATGTGAAACGTGCCTCAGGCAAGTTGACCCTCCAACTTGGCAATGAGGACCTTCTGCCAAGAAAGGGATGGGACACATCCCTCACCTGGGGACATTTCTTCCCTCCATCCTATTTTTCTGGTTCTAAAGACAGTCGCCCTGTGAACATACCATGCGCAGTGGAAAATTTTGGTATGATTCTGATGTTTTTGGAGACAGGGTATGACTCTGTGGCCCAGGTTGGGGCCCAGGGAAACAACCAACATTCACAGCCAGCCTCAAAATCACAGGCTCTGATGATCCTCCCATCTCAGCCTCCGTAGTGGCCAGGAAAATGGGTACCTCGACCCCACACTCCCTACTTTTATGGGTGCAGAAACAGGGTGTCCCTGAGTTGCGCGGGATGCCCCTGAGCTCCTGGGCTCCAGCCATTCTCCTGCCTTGGCCTCCCAGAGCACTGGGATTCCAAACGTGAGCTGACGCACCAGGCCTACTAGATCGTTTTCAAGGAAGGATCAAGGGCGGGTTCTGGAGCTCCGCCTCACCGTCCCAGCACTTTGAGAGGACGAGATCAGCATCTCAAGACCTGCCCAGGCACCTCAGTGAGACTCGTCTTTACCCTCCATCCTAAAAGAGCCAGACATGATGGCATGCACCTATTGTTCTGGCTCCTAGGAAGGCAGGGGAAAGGCTCACAGGAACACAGCAGGTCAAGGCTGCTGTGGCTGGAAGTGAGGCACCACCCTCCAACCTGGGCAATGGAGTAGGACTCTGAATCAAAGAAAAATGAAAAAAGGAAGAAAAAGAAGAGGATCCATTTGTGAATGGAGTTGGGATCATCATGAACAACCAGAGATCATTTTGGAAGGAGGTCCCAGCCCAGGGTCTAGAGTTCCTGAAAGATGGTGCATCGGCAGACAATCGGGCTGTGACTTTGGGAGACTGAGATGGGGGACTGTTGAAGCCCAGGGGTTCAAGACCAACTTGTGCCACGTAATGAGATCTAGTCACTTCCAAGGACACAAACACTGAACTTGTGCAAGGTGGTGTCTGTGGTCCCGGCTACATGGGATACAGTGGCCTCTATCCCAGGGCGTTCCTTTGTTTCACCCCAAAGACAGAACATGCGATTCCCAGCTGGGCATTGTGGCTAATGGCTATGAACCCCGTGTTCTGGGATGCCAAGGCAGGAGGCTACTTGAGCCCAGGGTTCGGAGACGATTCTGGGAGACATTGACAGACCTCATCTTGGGGAGAAGTCCTCAAAATAGGGTCTTTCATGGTGGCCCCTGGTGTCCTGACTGCTAGGGGACTGAAGTGGGAGGACCTCCTCAACCCGCAGTTCAAGGCCCCAGGGGCCACAATCGTGCCACCACGCCCTACCAGGTCAACAGAGACTTCAGCGACAAAAAAGACACCTCCCACGTGTATCACGACTGGCATCCATGCCCCACTAGCAAAAGGTCTGCATAGGCGGGAGACAATGGAGTGATCGGGATAGGAAGGGACCCTCCCCCCACCTGAATTTGGCAGAACGGGCAACCAGGACCTGAGCTGGCCGCAGCATTGTCAAGCCTGTTTGATCATTCTGTGTCCAACGGCCGCCCTAACTTGGGTGGTCTGTTCCATGAGTTCACACGCATCTTTGCCATGGAGTGTGGAGGCAGGCCTTCTTGGAATGCTTAGCCGAAAGCACAGGATGAACTGACCAGTGGCAACCTTTGAAATGATGGAGGGGAAGAGTCTTTTTCTCTCTCATCCCTGAGGGTGACTCTTCTCACTGGGTGGCAAAGGTGGTGGTGGTGGTGCTGATTATTATTATTAGGAGTCAAAATCATGCTCTGTCGCCCAGACCTTAGTGCTGGGGCACACTAAAGGTCACTGCAGATTCCACCTGCTCGGCTCAGGTGATTGTCCCACAATGTCTCCCCGAGTGACTGGAACCACAAGTCTGCAGCACCACAACTAGCTAATCTTTGGTTTTATTTTTGGTGGCTGAGACACAGTCTTGCTCAGTATCCTGAACTGATCTTCAATCCAGAGGCTCAGGCCGTTTACTCCCCTTGGCCTCTGAAGGGCCAGGATAGCCCCTGAGCCTGGCCTGTGGTTTTGGCAGTGGTGGTTGGTATCATCTTGCTGAGTCAGTGTCGTGCACTGTCTCCCAGGCCAGAGTGCAGTGGCCTGCTCTTGGCCACTGCAGCCTCCATTGGCTGGGCTCTGGTGATCCTTCCACCATGGCCTCCAGAGAGGGTGGAAAGAGAGGCATGTGCCACCACTCTTGGCTCATTTTTTTGGCTTCTTGTAGAGATAAGCTCTCACCAAGCTGCCCAGACTGGTCTTGAACACAAGGGCTCAGGCCATCCTCCCACCTCAGCCACCCAAAGTGACAGGATGACATGCATGAGCCCCCATGACCAGGCTTCACACCCCACTTGGGGTCCTACCGAGAGGCCTGAACCATTCAGATGACCCTGGAACCTAGAGAGGGCAGCTGGAGTCACCCGCTGAGTCCACCATGCGGAAGTGCCTGGTGCAGGGGTGTGTCTCTGCTGGGGTGTCCACACCTGCATCTGCCTCGATCCCCAGGGCAGACCTGCTCTCTAATCCCAAGGGTGGCATTGGGGAAAGGGATAACGTGACTCTCAAACAGTTGTGGGGACCAGATGGGTGACTCACGCCTTTCTCCTCGCATTTCAGGGAGGCAGAGAAGGGAAGATGGCTGAAGCCTGGGAGCTGAGACTGGGCTGGAGACCATAGATAGCCCTATCCTGAACCCCAAGCAAAACCCAGGAAACCTTGGATGAGAGTAGCCCTCGGTGGGAGGATCGCCTATGGCCCAGATTTCATGACCAGGCACGAAGACCAGGGTGTCAACCAAGTGGAAAGCCTGTGATTGCAGCAGTTTTGGAGACCCAGGCTGAGAGAATCGCCTAATTTGGGCAGTTTGAGAGTGGCCTGGGCATCCTAGGGAGGAAGGAAAAAGAAAGAAAGAAAGAAAGAAAGAAAGAAAGAAAGAAAGAAAGAAAGAAAAAGAAAGAAGAAAGAAAGAAAAAAGAAAGAAAGAAATGCATTCTCCTGCAAACCTTCTGACCACTGTTCTTCCACTCCCGACCCCCACATGTGAGATTCTCCCAAGCTCAGAACCCTCCAGCTCCAACCTCTGGTGCTCAGCCTTATCATCCCAGTGCTTTTGGGGGCAAAGGCCAGGGGCTGGCACAAGCCCCCGGGCTGAGACCCACCCAGACACCTTGGCAAGATACGACTCTCCCCTTCATCCCAAATGACCAGGTGTGGTAGCATGTGCCTGT
The DNA here is from genome assembly GCF_000164805.1 of Carlito syrichta. Lineage (NCBI taxonomy): Eukaryota > Metazoa > Chordata > Mammalia > Primates > Tarsiidae > Carlito > Carlito syrichta. The sequence goes on along the minus strand of NW_007233518.1, from coordinate 4,416 downwards.
CATTCTGTCTCCTCAGAAGCTGCAGGAAAGCTCACTGGATCCTGGCAGGCCAAGGCTGGGATGGCCTGGAGCAATCCAGTGCCCTCTAACCTGGGAGACGGAGTAGGACTCCAACTCAAAGAAAAAATGAAAAAAGCAAAAAAAAGGTAAAGCATCCATTTGTGTTTGGAGTTGAGATCTCCTCGACACTCGGGGAGGCCAAGATGGGAAGATTGCTGGAGCCCAGAGGCTTGAGATCAGGCTAGACACCATAGCAAACCCCGAACTCAAGCCCAAGCAAAATCCAGATAAACTTTTGACCAACATCTCCTCGTTTATTCCATCCCCCCCATACATATTTTAGAATCAGCTTTTTGATTTTCATTTAAAAGTTGGTTGAGGTTACATCGGATTACTTTGGGGAGAAATGTCATTGTCAGGATATTCATCTCTATCAAGCCTCGGGGGGAGGATCGCCTCCGGCACAGAGTTCAAGACTCGGCAAGAA
>NW_007233518.1:2792-3390 GCF_000164805.1 Carlito syrichta | reverse complement strand
CCTCCCACCTCAGCCTCCAGTGTGGCCAAGATGACGGGCACCTTGACCCAAGACTCCCTGTTTGGATTTGTGTGGAGATGGGATCTCCCTGCATGGCACGAGTTGGCCCAGGCTGGCCAAGGTCTCCTGGATTTCATCCATCCCCCTGTAAGCATCCCAGAGCGCTGGGACTTCTGGCATGGACCGCCAAGTCAGGCCTTCTGGTTCATTTTTGATGAAGGATCAAAGCTGGGCTTGGGAGATCAGCCTTGTCATCCCATCATTTTGGTTGTTCAAGGCCTGCCGCTCTCCTCAGCCCATGGGCCAATACCTGCCCAGGCACCTCAGTGAGACATCATCGCTACCTTCCATCAGTAACGTGCCAGACATGGTGGCAGATGCCTGTTCTTCTGGCTATTCAGAAGGCCAAGGAAAAGTTTGCCAGAGTCCAGCGGCCTGAGGCCGCAGTGGCTGGGAGAAAGCCACTGCCCTCCACCCTGGGTGAAGGAGTGAGACTCTGACCCAAAAATAAAAAACGAATAAAGGAAAAAATGAAAAGCATCCATTTGTGTATGTAGTTGCGATCATCATGAACAGACAGAGATCATTTGGGAAGTAG
>NW_007233518.1:0-2587 GCF_000164805.1 Carlito syrichta | reverse complement strand
AGCCTGGGCCACAAAACAAGACCTTGTCACTACCCAGAATGCAAACAGGAGTCTTGCCTGATGGCGTCTGTGGTCCTGGCTACATGGGATGCAGTGACCTCCATCCTGGGTCATTATTTGCATCACCCCCAAGACAGAACTTGTGAGTCCAGGCCGGGCACCCTGGCTCACGGCCATCAGCCCCATGCCCCAGAGCCCAAGGAAGGAGGTTGCCTGGAACCAACCAGGAGGTTGCTTGGAGACCAGACTGAGCAACATCAACAGACCTCGTCTAAGTGAGAGGTTCCCAAAATCGAGGTAGGCCTGGTGGCCCCAGGAGTCCAGGCTGCTTGGAGGCAGGACGACTGCCAGAGCTCCACTGGCGAAGACCCCGGAAGCCACGATCATGCTGCCACGCCCCAACCAGGCCGACAGAAAACTCAGCGATAAAAAATACGGCTCCTAAGTGCATCATGACAGGCATTCAGGGCTCCCCAGTCATAGCTCCACATGGGTGGCAGACAATGTAGTGATCGGGAGAAGAAGCAACCCTCCACCTGCATGAAGGTGGCAGACTGGGTGACTGGAATCTGGTTTGGCCGTGGCATTTCCCATCTTCTTTTATTGCTCTGTGCCCAAAGGACTCCCTAAATCAGGGCCACCTGTTCCTTGAGCTCACATGTGTCTTTGCCGTAGGACACGAGTGTGGGGTGTGGAGGCAGGCCTTCTGGGATTCATGGACAAAGGCATGTGAACGACAGGGGGGAAGTGCATTTCCTCTCCCATACCTGCAGGTGAGTCCTTGAGCTGAGTGACAGGGGTGGTGTTGGTGGCATTGTTGGTGATTATTATGTTTTGGATTCGGAATCCCGCTCTGTCACCCAGACCTGAGCACAGGGGCATGCTCATGGTCACCACGGACTCCACCAGCTGGGCTCTGGCAATCCTCCCACCCAGTGTCCCTGGCTGACGTCAAATGTGCAGGCTCAGGCCTTTCACCCACCTCGACCTCTGAATGGACAAGATGCCAGGCTGAGCACCCTAGCCTGGCCTGTAGTTTTGGTAGTGGTGGTGGGTATTATTATTCTGATGCAGCATCACACTCTGTCACCGAGGCTGGAGCACAGAGACCTGCTCTCAGCCACTGTGGCCTCCACCGACTGGGCTCTGGTGATGCTCTTGCTGCAGCAGCCCAAATGGCCGGAACGACAGGAGTGTGCCAGTAATGTGCCAGGTATGGTGGCATACACCTGTACTTCTGGGTCCTCAGGAGGCCAAGGAAAAGCCCGCCAGAGTCCAGCGGCCTGACGCCAGGGTGGCTGGGAGAGAGCCTCCGCCCTCCACCCAAAGGAGTCAGACTCCGACTCAAAGATAAAAAAGGAATAAAGGAAATAAAAAAGAGCATCCATTTGTGTATGTAGTTTGATCATCATGAACAGAGATCTTTTGGGAAGGAGGTCCCAGCCTTGGGCCTAAAATTCCAGGAAGACAGTGGATCAGCAGACAATCAGGCTGCGGCTTTGGGAGGCTGAGTTGGGGCAGTGCTGGATCCCGGGAGTTCAATACCAGCCTGGGTCACGTACCAAGAACTTGTCACTCCCTGGAGCCAAAACACTGGAGTCGCACATGGTCCCAGCTACATAGGAATGCTGTAGACTCCATCCCAGGATGTGTCTTTGCCTCGTCCCTGTCCACAGCACATGTGAGTCCAGGATGGGCACTGTGGCTCATGGTAGTCAGACCCGTGTACTGGTATTCCGAGGCTAGATGCTGCCCGAGTCCCCGAGTTGGAGACCAGCCCAGGTGAAGTTGCTAGAACTCATCCCAGCAAGATGTCCCCAAATCGAGTCAGGTGTGGTGGACCCCAGAGCACTGGCTGATTGGTGATTGAGGCAGGAGGACTGCCTGAGGCCCACAGGTCAAGGCCCTGGAAGCCACAATCATGCCATCTCAACCCAGCCACACCGATGTTAACTCCAGTGACAAAAAAGGCACCTCTCACGTGCATCACAATGAGCATTCAGGGCTCACCAGAGAAATGTCTCAGTGGGTGGATGATGATGGAGTGATCAGGAGAGGAAGGGTCCCTCCTCGTGACCTAGCATGGTGCCGTCTGTTCCGTGAGCTCAAACATGTCTATGCCATGGGGCACTAGTGTGGAGGGTGAAGGCTGGCCTTCTGTGATGCGTGAACAAGTGTGGGATGGATGTGGCCAGTGGCCACTTCTGAAAACTCCTGCAAAGGACAGGCCAGAAAGTGCCTCTTCCTCTCCCATCCCTGAGGGTGATTCCTTGCACTGGGTGACAGGGGTGGTGGTGGTGATTATTATTATTTGACATTGGAATCCTGCTTTGCTGCTAAGGCCAGAGAGCAGTGTCATGCTTATGGCCACCATGGACTCCACCTGCCGGGCTCAGGCAATCCTCCCACCTCAGACCCCAAGAGACTGGAACCACAGGCCTGCTCCACCACACCTGGCTAATCTTTGGATTTATTTTTGATGGCTGAGAAGAGGTAATGCCCTGTTTCCCGGTCTGCTGTCGAAGCTGCAGTCTCATGCTGTCCATTCACCCGGTCTTTTGAAGGGCTGGAATGCCAGGTTGAGCCC